>NW_015150689.1:986984-994334 GCF_000732505.1 Cyprinodon variegatus
AATAAATTAAATAACTACAACTGGAAGTTATAGTTAATTAATGGGTCATTCAAATCAAGAGTAGGACCACTTAATGATTGTTAGTTAAATGAATGTAACTCTCTTCTTATTGACCATGGGTCTTTACTCTCTTACTCAAGGTTGGACTTCAGGACTGCCTGTTAAAATCCAGTTGTCTTTCACCAATTTAGTGTTTTAGATCAGCAGCTTTCATCCAGCCTCAACAAACATTAGGTTATCTAACCTAACATTCACCAAAGAGAAAGATTATTCCTCTCCATATGCCCACAAAACGGATCGAAACGTATTCTCTGTTTCAACTGTTTTGACACTTAAGGGGGATAAAAATAAGATTACAATCTATGCTTTCTAGCATTTTGGTATGAATTTAGAAAACTATCTATAATAATGATAAAGAAAACTCAGAATGACCGTAAACGAGGATATGCTGGTTAAATCAGCTCTTCCCAGTGATGGGAAGATATTTGGTTCACAAGTTTCAGGAAGTATGTTTTTACTCCTTTTCCTCGTTGCTAGAATTTTTTTTCAACCTTTGTCACCTGCTTTGTAAAGTTGTTTGCTATAAGTAGATTTATTAAACACCAACCAAAAAGAAATTGTCTATGTTTCTTCAAGTTTTAACCAAAAAGAGTTTGATCAGGCTCAGAGTGATAAGATTAAAATATCTGTACCTTTATTGGCTAATATTCCCTATTACAGTATTACTGTATCTAACAACTATGCAAACACTACAAACTACTGAAAATAAGCAAAAGGTAAATAAAAAGCTAATAAGAAGAAAAGAGGGGTGTACAGTAAGAGTCTCTAAGGAAAGTTTCAAGGCTTGGTGGGTTAATGCATTTGAGGTGTCCTTTAAAACAGTAATAGTTTAATGTGAATAACAACTGATGCAGAGATCAAGAATGGGATTGGACCTTCAGATTAGGTTATTTCCTTAGTGTCGTAATGTACGTTCTGTTTTTGATCTGTTGGTCAAAACCTAACAATGTGTTACTGTGTACTCCTTAAAGGTCCATTAAACAATTGAAATAATGTTTGACAGGTCAGCATTAATCCTTCAAACTACCACACCTTTTGTTATTTGGCATCTGCTGCCACTGTGAATGGATTCACTGAGATCTCTTCTTTCTTTTTTGGTGTGACGATAAAGGGGCTCATCATGCTTGACGCACAGACATTCCATGTAGAAATTTAGCCGGGTGTTCAATACAAACAGCAAGCTGACAGCACCACTACATCAGGAAGTAGAAAACACAGCCGTTTATAACTCAATGAAAGGTTCTTTATGCAATTGGAGAGACATAGTAATTCCTTTCCAGCTGTTTTTCCCAAATCTGTTGAGAGCAGTGATATCTATTGGCTAAATAATAAGGATGTCTCCAAATGTTTATATTGGTAAACGCTTGCCGACAGGAGCTGTTGCCCAGTCATCATTTTTTCTGCACGGATCTGAGTGGTGTGGAAGCCCAAAATGGTTTAATTTAACTGCACAGACCCCACAGACGAGTGCATAAACCAAGCTTTAATCTCTGTCAGGATGATAATAAAATGCTGCCGTACACTAAAACTTTACGAAAATGCTTGACAGGACCAGTAACGGAAAAGTATTTTGATAAAGACCAGAGATATAACAAAATCTTTAATTCAATTGTAAGACTATATCGTCTGTAGAAACTAAGGAGAACTATTCATTAATAAAATTGCCTTTATGGTTATTTATGGCCTCTCTATACCAGAAACCCATACATTTTACTGGATATCCTTGGTATTTTACTGCAAGTGTATTTATGTTTTCTATTAATATTACCCAAATGAAGCACATTAGAAACCGATCTGATCCAAACCAAGAGCCTGTGGACTTCAAGTCAAACTTCGGTCAATTCTAAATGCCAAAATTGTCGAAAATATTTGTATTTGTTGGATAAAGCCAGGCTTATACTGTGCGGTTTTTTGCCCTTTTAGGGGGGACTTTCCAGTAGTGTGAGAATTTTCTAATCGGGTCAACTTTCAACCTGATCGGAACCACTGATCTGAGCCACCTCCCGATCAGGAATCGTTGGGAGAAAAATCAAACAAATCGCTCAGTGGGCATGCCCAAACATCTATTCTTCTTTTTCTTCTTCCTCTCAGATGCAGAAGCATGGCGGGGTGCAGGTGAAATGGTTTTCTTTCTGTAAAATTGACAGATTGCAGTAGCCACAATTGTTCAGCTATGCCTTTGTCCAAATACGTCACCACCTATTCCTTTTAGGGTTTTCAACCCAAAATTGCAAAATTGCCAAGGCAGCACGTTTCACTCTAGTGAGCTTCATATTCCTCTTCTACTGGTTTGGCTTCCGGATAGACGAGTCCAAGTAGCTCCATGTGCAGCTGTGTCCGATGTTGTTTTAAGACATGCAATGTGAGCAGGTTGACCGGATCAGAGCGTCTGGCCGCACATGCATTGTGACATGCATTGTTTGTCAACTGTCAGTTGAGAAAAGTAACTCACCAAAATTAACAGATTTGCAAAATACTGAATGAGTTATCAAGGCTTATTTACAGCTACAACATGCGGCATTATGTGTAGACAATATAAATACATGCATTCGACTGTTATATATCAGTACCTTAAGCTACTGGTGTGGGGGATATTTTCTTAGCTAATTTCAAGCTAGCTGATTGTTGAGGCTCACCATCTGCTTTCCTTCACGACCATACAGTACCCATCCTCTGATGGATACTTTTCACAAGATAATGCACAATATAACAAATCATCTCAAACTGGTTTCTTAAACACCATAAGGATTTAATAGACCAATGCATTAGTCCAGAACTGGGAAGCATTGAAAAATTTACATCATGGATCTGCCATTGACTAATCTGTACCAACAGTGAGATACTGTTATATTATTATAGACTAAATTCTGAATGAACGTTTACTGTTGAATATATAACAAAAATAATTAGGTCATTTTTGAAGACAAAGTAGGCATAACCCCAAAACTGAAAAAAAAAAATGGTATCTCAGGATTGATATATCATTTGAACAATTAACTACGTTTCATAAAAACTGTATTTTAGCCTCAAATTTTTAGGTCAAATATAAAACTTTTGGACAAAAAATGTCATCTTACAGACTGAGTGATGATCTTTTTCCACTAACTCTGATTTCATTGTCTGGCATCAACCCACACAACTTGAGGAGGAAAGTGGACCAACCCAGTGAGGAAAGAAGTCAATCATAATGTTAATGACAAGGGTATTATGTTGTCAAGCTAATTCACCTGGAACAGTTGTTGCTGGAATGTTACTATGACAAATGGCCAACAAGGATTAGTTTGTGTCAATCAAAGACACAATAAAACAGATTGATATAAAGTGAAAGAACAAGTTCAAATACCACCGTTGAAATCATCATCAAACAAACATCAAGTGAGTCTGGTAGTTTATTTTCTTCCTATTGATTTTATGGACGATAAAACCTGAATGCATAAGTAGGCTTATAATTAATATGTTGATGTACAACCCTTTGCTTTCTTTACAGAATTTATAGATTTTTTTATTCCATACAAATGTTTTAGAGATGTCTTATAATTAGGGATCAACCGACCAGAAATTCTAGGCCAACAAACATCCCATATTATGTTGTAATAGCAAATAACTGGTATTGGTAAATATTACATACATGTGCAGGCTCGCTTCAAGATGAAAAAGCCCAACAAATTCGGAATATTGGACTGCAATGTGGAGCCCAGCAAAAAAAGACTCCAAGACTGACAGTAAATTCTGTGCAGCCTGCTGTCAAAACAAAAAGTTTTATGTTGGAAGGGCCCAGAACTGTTGTTCTTTAATTGAGGGTCTTGAGGGAGATTTTAAGCAAGCAGCCTTGGAGATTCAAGAACGATGCAGAACTCACCACAATGAAGGCTTTGAAGACGCACAAAGATTCTCACAAAGAGGTATTTTCAGAGAGCAGCTAAATCCACTGGAACCACTTGATTTAGACATCATCACACATCAAAGTAACATTTTTGTTTTTCCTTCTTGGCTGAAGGTGGTCACATCTACACGGACAGAGAGAGACTGGTGCAGACTGTCTACATCCGCAACAAGACGTGGTGTATAAACACAAAGTACACACGGTGCTCATGTTTCCAGCTTCACTGCAGGAGAGAGGGGTACTGGTTCAGAGGAGAAACATTGTAGTCCTCCTCATCCTTAGTGAGTATCCACCCTCGTCTCAGACTGAACTGGACCATTAAATCGGAATTGAATATAAACCGACTGCCGCTCTCATGTTTCAGCCAGGTTTCTGACTCACTCCATGATGAAGATCAGATGTGTCCGTCCTGTCTATCAATATATTATCAGCTACAACTTAATATCAGTAGTTCTCTTTCAACATTCGTTTCGGTATTTCACTATGAGGCACGTGCCCAGCACTGCTTCCAGAAGCTGGATAATATTATGCCAGTATTGACTGGCCCACAAAGGTGACTTCTGCTACTAGAGGAGGGACTCAGGTATTGAGCTAGCTTATAATTTTTAACAGAACAAGTTAACAACTTGGTCGCTGAACACCACTCATTAATGTCATTCAGCTGTTTTGAGTCCCTCTGTCCGCTGCTGGCCTGCCACCAAACAGCAGCAGTTGCAACTGGTTACCAAATTAGCTGCTTTTTAATTTACGGAGATTACAAGGCAGCTTGAACTTGTACTCATCATGGACAAATCACTATGATGAGTACAAGAGCTTGTACATGTAGAAACGTTACAGCTGGGGCAGACACCCACCCTGTCTGCACTTTGGGGCTGGGTCTTCAACATGATGCAGTAATGTTACCAGCTAGCTGTGAGCATAGTGCAAGGCTCTACCTCAAATCTCGTCGGACCCTGTGATAGAGGTAGCCAACCCTCCACCATCGATGCTCACTGTGTCAGAAGAGAGAGATCCCCTTTTTACCGAACCCAGTGGACCAGCCCGATGCTGTCATGCCACTATCTGATCCAGAGGAAGAGGAGGCCAATCTCCCGGATTTTTGAAATCCTGCAGGGCAGTATGACTGCGAGCCTTTTATCATCCCACCAGTGGCGAAGCCAGTTGAGATGGGTGACACTCGCAGCGGCTCCCCAAACCCGTCTGCAATGGACCTGCACATTGTCCGTAGAAGAGCGTCTGCAAAGTGAGGCATTGAAAGGCCTAAGACCTTCATAGAGATCATCACATCTTGGTATGAAGGGAAAAGGCTCCCCAAAGCCAAATCTTCCACCAGGTAGCTCCTACTGGTTTTCCCGGAATGCATTGAAGAAGTGACCCGGTCTTGGACCAACCCTCTCACCGCTAAGAACCCCATCCTGAGAGCGTCGGCGCTGGATTGGGGTGGTATGGAGGACAGCAGCTTCAGACATTTACCTCCCGTCGAACCGCTGCTAGCTTCTCACCTGCACCCATCACAGAAATCTACAGTTGCAGTGGCAGGACCCAACTTTCCTTTCGAAGCGGATTCCTTTCCATCTGCTCTAAATGAGAAGAACTACAAAGTGGTGACTGCATCGTGAAAGAGCTTAATGCCTCATCTCTCCTTCTGTCTTAGCAAGCTACAGGAGCTACAGGAGCAGATGACCGGTGCACCAAACGCAGGTCTTTGGGAAGAAGTGGACGTGGTGACAGACCTCTGCATGGTGACAGACCTCAGGTTTTTTTTTTCATAAATCACATTTTTCAGCTCCTCCACAGCATTATCCTTAACCTATATTTGTTCTAGGGTGCTCTTCACCATAGTTTTATCATACAGCTTATTTCGAGTAGAAGTGTTTACCTTTGTTGTTTTTTTTAAAGAAAGGGAAGTCTTAGTTAAACAAACAATAGCAGGAGGACAAAAAAAATTGTAAGGGATGACTTAAAAAAATATCTAGCCTTTATTAGTAGGATAGCTCTTTTTTATCAGATAGGGGTTGTTTGAAAGAAGGTAGCCCTTAGAAGAATGAGAATGAGAACCAAAAGACAAAATCTGACTCAAGTGTTGCTGTGATTTTTTCTACATTCCTAAATCTAAAAGTTACAAGTCAATCAGTCTTTGTATCTCTAATTTCACTATGTGATCACATTGTTTTTCAAGTTTTATTAACAATGTCTGCATTCTTACAATAACGTGTGTTTTTTTTCTGTTTTTGCCAAGGTGGACTACAGTTAAAATTTAGATGGCTTAAGCCCATAACCCTGTGGAAATCATTTTTCAACCTGGAGAGACTTCCAAGGAGAGAAAGGAAGTTTATTGACATGAATAAATGTTTTCGGTGGCCAGACACCGAAAAAAGACATGATGAGTATTGGCAGTATGGGCAGATATATGATAATAGAGATGTCTCCCCCAGGCCTGAACATTGATGGTGGCATGTAGGTAGACCAGGGTGGTGAAGGGGGTGAAGGTGGGTTGCAGCTGGATGACCTTGATGAAGATTATTGGTTGATTAAGATGCTCGGAGAGCAGGAAAATTGGCAGATGTTGATCTGGCTGTTGCAGCAGTCTTAATCTTAAGCTAAAACTTGCCGGATATTTTATGTTAGAAATAAACCTTGGATAAAAAAACTGTAGTCGACATTTCCTTTTCCAGTTCAGTCAGGGTTAAAGATGTAAGAAAGGAATGAAACACTTACAATTAATGTGTTTATTTAATTTATTCAAAGTTGCTCCGCCTATTTAAAAAAACATCTGCACACAATATGATTTATTACAAAACAGAATAAAAAATTCTAAGTACATCATTATTTTTTATCTTACACAAAGATTAACATAATTTGGAATGACGTCGCAGAAAAGCTCCACCAAAGATTTCATTGTGAAAGGTCACATAGAAGAAAAAAAGAGCAGAGCTTATACTGCTGCAGCACATGTTAGGACAGGATTAAACTGAAGTCTTTCAGAAACTGATGATCATAACATAGTACTTCTCACTTTGTCAAAGATCTGGTGAACCCTTGCTGCAGGAACACAACCTTCCCTTACAATACTGATGATTCCTGCGGAAACAGTTAGTTGAGTTGAGTTAGCAATGCAAAATGCCAGGGCTGAATCTGGAACAAATGAATCACGAATGTCTGCAAGTTTTACCTTCATCAATCCTCAAACAGTTGACCACAGTGGAAGCGACAACCTCATTTGAGCCACCATCACAGAGAACCCCTTGGATTTTGTGCCCAAGTCGACTAGAGTAAATCAAAGCATTTCACACAATTAGAGCTCTGATGGAACAACATTATTAGTGCAATAAATTACACATATACTTGACACATTAAGTAAAGGAAATTCTGTATGTAATATGCTTATGTATACACACACACACACA
>NW_015150689.1:995079-1002388 GCF_000732505.1 Cyprinodon variegatus
CAGAACCCTCAAACTCCCAGGCCTCTGGTAGAGGACCCGAGCTTGAGGATGACACATACCACCCCACGAGGGGTGAGAAAACAGTTTATATATATATATATATATATATATATATATATATATATATATATATATATGTATGTGTGTGTGTGTGTGAGTGTGTAAAATATGTGTAAAATATGCATCTGCTAAGACTTGTATAGCAAGATATTCCACTAGCTTCATGGAGTACAGTGTCTTACTTGATGACCATGCTGTGGTGGGTGCTGTCTGGTTCTCCACTGGGATTGGCTGATGTGATAGCAAGTGGTCCAGTCATGTCACATAAGTGGCAGGTTACCGTATGATCAGGGACACGGATCATGATGCTGTCCCTGGTACCAACACGGTCATAAGCTGCTCCCACTCCTAAAAAATCCAAATTATTTCTCATTATTTGTCTGTGATAACATTATGAACATTTTCTTTTTCATGCAACTTTGAAATGTTCTTATTCTGACTAAATCTTTTTTTTAAAAGCCAGGAAATTAATGAATAAATTTGTTAGAGATGTTACCAAGCTGGAAAAGCCAGTCTCCTTTGCTGACGATGCAGCTGATGCCTCCAGGATAAACATTCCTCATGAACTCCCACAGCAGAGGACTGAAAGGAGGCTTGGCTGCCACCAGCTGCTCTACACTGGAAATGCAAATGCATATAGGCTTCTCTGCTGGTCGGTCCTGGAGAAAGGTCATGTTATAATTATACCACAATAGACAGAGACTTCAAAAATGTATATTATCAGTACACTTTTTTTACCTTAATGTTGTAGATTTTCTCTATTGCCTGGGGATTCTTGCAGGAGGCAGCCAGAGCATACACAGTGTCTGTGGGAATACCGCACACTCCTCCCTCGTCCAGAAGCCCAGCTATTCTTAACAGGCCGCTGGTGTGGCGAGAGCTGGCCACTGGACAGGGTGTCTCCTGATCTAATTCTGATTTATTTTTTTCCTAAAAGCAGAAGTAATACAATGCATGTACTGAATGATTTATGTATTCAGGATCAAAAAGTCATTGGAGTATTTACCTTAAAAATGGGAGGTCCCATTGGCAACACTCTTGTTGAGAAAATGCAGTTGATCAACGAAGCCAAAGTTCCATATATGCATATGAGAGACACCAGTGCAAGCATAGCAACTGTGGGGGGAAATAGTATCAATATGTGTACATTGTAAGGCAAAGCTAATAAAGATTCATTAGGATAATAAAACAACTTTCAACTTACTTTCAAGCTCATACGGCAGTTTGTGCAGAGTGGAGAGAAGGAAGCAAACAAGAACCACCTCCATGAGTGTAGTTAGAAACAGAAGAACCAAGTTTCTGTAAGCAGCTGGAAAAGTTAACAAAAGATTATCAAACTAGTCAAAAGAAAACAATGCATAAACATCTAAAATTGAAAATAATTTGATAAAACTTACCAATCAATATCAAGAAAGCATTAATAACCAGGAAGGCGATGGCTCCTGCTGTAAAACCATAATCTGCCTCAGTGGAGAACTGAAGCTGGTTACCTGGAGAGAAAAATAACTTGAGATGAGATTCCTTGTTAAACAGCATCAAATGTTGTCATGCTTGTTATATAAATGCAATAACATACCTGCAAATCTAAACCATGTCCATGTTGCCCAGACAACCATGTAGATTGAGGAGATGACCGATCCAAAGCGGCCACCTCCTGTCACTTGCAACCTGCTGACATAGGCCTGGATGATGGCTCCAGATATCAGGACCCAGGGGATGGTCAGGTGCAGGAGGGAAGGGTTCAAACTCATCTTTCTTGAATGAAGAGCTGACAGAGCTGCAACCCCGTTTAAAAGATAGAACAGAGCATCTGAGGTCTGATCAGTTTGTGACAGCACATCCTGATCTCCATGTTTGGATCTACATCCTAAAGCAGTTTTCAATTTCTCAGAGGACACTGGTTGAGGTCCTACAGGTATGAGAGACTTTTCTGCAATGGTGTTGATGAGACGGGTGAAGGTCCCATAGATAGAGACTGCAGTGAAGAGAGAACAAGCTACACCAAAGAAGATGTAGTAACCCTGCAGTGGGATCTGAGGGATTGTAGAGATGGTGAGAAGGACAAAGAACAAGTTATGGATCAGTTCCAGGACATCCATGTTCAGGCTCCCCACACAGAGCACCAAGGCTGCCGCCACAAAGAACCAGTCTCCTACCATTGCTTCCCTGCCAGAGACAACTTTACTCTCCTCCACTATTAGAACAGACACAACAAACTCATCCCAAGCTTTGATCAGCCAATATGTGGCATGGAACCCAAACTTTGTGGTGTGGTAGCAATCTTGGCGCAGATGGGCGTAGTAGCTGGAGAACAGCTGGGCAACTGAGATGATTGAGACCCATGCAACCCCTAAGCCAAATGATTTCATGTACCCAAAGCTGTAGAAAGCAAAGATGAATGGAGCAATGGAGTCACAGAAGTAACCTAGAGCCATTGGTTCTGCATATTTTGTGTTTTTCTTTTTCTCTTGACCTCCACTCTGGGCTTTTCCTGTGTTGGGGGTCCCTAGTAGAAGAACATTAAAGAGAGGGGTCCCAAAACCTTTCAGGGCTAGACGCTGAGTCAGACCTTTGATGAGAAGAGCAGCTGAACCATAGATGGCAAACATCAAAATGAGTAACTCCAGAACCCCAGAGACTATCAGAGCCCAGGAGTCTGCTGCCAGAGCTACTGCTTCAAAGATCAAAGTCCCTGTGATGGCTCCAAAAACAAAAGGCATGATGTAGTTGACTGTGGCAGAGCAAAATGCAAGAAGAAATGAGAGCAGGATGTAGGGAACTAGCCCAGCAATGGCTGACTCTTCTATGGACAGACATAAGTAGCACTGCCTGGAATCATTGAGAGACATGTTGCTCATCATGTTGAGGGATGAATTGCTCAGCATCTGATCTGTTGTTGATGTCATATTTGGATTTTCAGACAAGGCACCATAGTAGATTCTGGTTGCACCATAACTGCCCCAAAGAGCAGCATAGCCAATGAAAGCAGTACCGCTCAGATGGTCGTATTTACGGAAGGAGAGCAGTCCAGCCACCAACTGGCAAACCCCACCAATCAGGATGAGATGTACACCTGGAAAATGGTTGCAGAATTGGGTAAGCTACCTTCTTGGTTCTTTTAACTATGCTTTCTCTTATCAATTATCACCTAATTTTACCTGCAAGAATGTTCTCTACTCCGACTGGAGCTTTGCCATTGTGAGCTGTATGGAAGTTCTGTAGTAGTACAAGGAATGCACTGATCCCATTTGACAGCATGCCTAAAACTCCTGGTTCCCCATAGAAACTGGCAGGAAATCCATCTGATCCTGCCATGATGCTTTTTTCTTTTCTGATTGAGTACATCAAAAATAATACATAAATATTTTCTCTGTTTATAAGTATCCACATTGATCATACAAACAACATTGTGTTTCATTGATTCAGCTTTATACCTTTGCATTAAGGATTAACAATTTTCACTATGATCAAAAATATATTGCTTTTATTCGTATTTCCACACACTCAGTATAGATTTATGTTTTATTTTCTTTGAAGAACAGTGATTGGTTGATTAATATAGTGCCTGTTTAATTCTAAAATCACTTAATTTTAATGAATACCTTCCACAAAATATTTGCTAAAAAAAAGACAGCTGAAAAAACTTAATAGTAAAATGTTATGTTAAATGTAAGTTTACAGGTCGTGGTACTTTTTGTTACTCATAGCTGTTCCAAACAACCTTACATTAATTACTCTTAGTCAAAAAAGATAATATACATGTCACATTAACAGATGAATGGTCTGTGCTTTTCTAATCAGTGGTGTTAATATAGAATCACATAAGCCTTTGAATCTATTGATCAAAGTATGTTTTCATGTTTCATACCAAAGAGAAAAGTTGTTACAAACAGCATCACATAAAGAAACAAAGCCTTACTTGGTTAGGATGCTTCTAGATGAAATGCTCTTCTCTTCTTATGCAGAGATGCAGGGTTGGCCCATTTAAGACTCTGCTGAAGTAGGAGGAGTTCCAAACATACGTCTTTAGCTGATTAACATCATACTGACAATGAAATTACTGTCCATCAATGGATGTTTTAAGGATAAATGACACAGAGAACTGGAAATTCCCACCCCCTTCCTTGTTCTTAGGTAAGTTTTGGTACCTGGGCTATATAAGGTGTCACTCACATCATTCTGACACTCAGCTAAGAGTGTAGAAAAAAGAGTACTAAGGGGACTTAGGTTTTTCAAGAAAGGTTAGAACGCAATATAAAAAAAGAAACGCAGAGGGCATCATGTTCAAGCTGCAGGTATAAAAAAATATTTACTTAATTTATGAATACACTTAAATGTTTGCTATTATAGCTGTTTTAAAAAAAATTTAAACAAGCTTTTAAACAGACTTTTTCTATTTAGGCAGAAACTGGCTAGACAGTAGTACAGGTGTAGAAATGTTTGTTACTATAATTCCATTGTCTTCCAAGGCAATTACTTCACTTCACCTGTGTCTGGCGGTAGTCAGAAACTATTCAGATAAGCTTTTCACTTATGTAACAAATGTTGCGTAAAATAATTTGAATATTTTTCTCTTTCACTTCCTCAGAAAACAATCAGACCGATTCAAGCTGCAGGTAGAGTCTACAGCTCTGCTGTGAAAGGTGGGATTTTATTTTTTATTTTTTGCTCTGTATAATAGCAGCTTAGAATATATTGAACATTTTTCATAAATAAATGTTTTTGTATAATTGTACATTCTAAATGTTTGTTTATTTAAGGGTGCAAAATAAAATATTCTACTTTTGATAGAGGTTGTGAACTTTGTTTATGACATCTTAATTAACTATGAGAAAGTAGATACATTTATTTGTGTTATATTTCCTCTCAGCAGTGTTGAGAAGCCCAGCTCCTGAGGAGACAGTCACTGCAAGCTTTGGGAAATTTATCAGTGAGGTTAAATCTGAGCACCTGTCCCCTGTGGTTCTTCACCGCAGTAAAAGGATGGTGCTGGACAGCATTGGTGTGGGTCTCATTGGTAGCACTACTGAGGTGTTTGAAATGGCTCTACAGCACTGCAAGGTGAGACAAAGATATAATATTGACTTTCTAAAATGTTTTTCTTTGTCCTCAAACATGAGCTTTTTAATTTACTGCTTTAGTTACGTAATTTGCATATTATTTTTGTCTATGCGATGACCAGGTTTTCTGAGCTGTGAAGTGTGACTTGAAACAAACCCCTGCACCTTAATTAAAAAAAATTTTTACATATATTCAGATATTTTAGTTCTGATATTTTCTTTTGGTATTGTTGTTATTTTGTTCTTTTTGTTTTGTTTTTTATTTTTGTTTCTTTTTTAAGGTGAATACTAAATGTTAAAGTTTTATACAGATACCATTGCAAATTATGGTTCACTGTCTTTTCCTTTAACTTTAGGACATGTATGGCCCTGATCACATCAGCTCAGTGTATGGACGCAGAGGCACAAGGCTCTCCCCAATATTGGCAGCTTTTGTCAATGGAGTTGCGGTGGGTGTGGTTATGACATACTATTTTTGCAAATATTTGACAATATTTGTAAAAAATAAATTAATAAATAAATCAGACAAAAAGCATTGCAAGCTCAAACAGTAAAATGTAGAAGTTTTTATTTTTTAACCTTTGGTAAAGGTGTCTAACATTACAGGTTTTGATCCTGTATGACTAAATCTACAAGGAAAAAAATAAATACCCAAAATGTATCACTAAGAACTACTTTATTTATTAATTACTAAGTAAATGAGAAAAGAAATAAAATAAATAAATCAGTACGACCTATTCATCTGTAATATTTTTCAGGTTGATTTATAGCTGTCTTTATTCTTGCAGACTCACTCCATGGACTTTGACGATACCTGGCATCCAGCAACTCATCCATCAGGAGCCGTCCTTCCTGCTGTGTTAGCTCTCAGTGACATGATGCCAGCCAGCAGGAAACCCAGCGGCCTGGACTTCTTACTGGCATTTAATGTTGGCATTGAGATCCAGGGCCGCCTGATGAGGTTCTCCAACGAGGCCTGCAATATTCCTAAAAGGTCAGTTCCTCAAAAGATGGATGGATTAGAATGTGGTCTTCAATTTGTTTATAGCTAAATTGAATAATATGTACAATTTTGTACAACATGTATGATTTTTCCTGACATTGTTGATTAAGCTAAAGTGTGTAAGGCCTTTCATAACCGTATAGTGTTTTTCCACCCTACAGCACAAAAATGCAAGACTATTTTTCTTACTAATGTGTTTGAGTTGTGTTTGTCTCTGGACTGTGCTCCTTTTGGCTCACTTGGCTAACTACCGCTATTTTTGTTTAGACTGCTTCTTCTTGCAGCGTTTAAAGCTGACCCAGGGTTCAGACAGGACAGCACTGTCAGAGAATTATGCACACAGTTCCATAAAGTTAAAGTCTGATTACATACCGTAGAAAATACATTACTACCAGAGAAAATTGATCATAGAGGCTTGCCTTTTGAGAATATTAGGCTTATATTTTTCATTGCATCTTCATGTTTTTATTTTCTCTTTACTCTAAAACTAGAAATATTGGGCACAAATAATTATGAGATGCCACTAGAATTTAAAATAGTTATATTGTTTATGCACTTGATATTTAGATGTTTATTTGTCTTTTGTCAGGTTTCATCCTCCCACTGTGGTTGGTCCTATGGGAAGTGCAGCAGCCTGTGCTCGCCTCTTGTCTCTGGATCCCTCTCAATGCAGTCATGCTTTGGCTATAGCTGCTTCTCTGGCTGGAGCCCCGATGGCTAATGCTGCCACTCAGTCTAAACCCCTTCACATTGGTAACGCCTCACGTCTTGGACTTGAAGCTGCCCTCTTGGCCTCTAGAGGCCTAGAGGCCAGTCCTCTGGTCCTGGATGCTGTTGCAGGCGTGGCAGGCTTTAATGCTTTTTATGAAGATTATGTGCCACAATCTTTAGATTCCCCCAATGATGGCCATGCATTCCTGTTAGAGGAGCAGGACATGGGCTTCAAGCGCTTTCCTGCTCATCTAGGGATGCACTGGGTGGCAGATGCTGCAGCTTCTGTCCATAAGCTTCTTGTTGGAGTTGGTCCTGGAAAGTTCTGGTCAGATCAGGTCCAGGACATCTTGCTTAGAGTCCCTCGGTCTAAATACATCAACAGGCCTTTTCCTGAGTCAGAGCATGAGGCCCGTCACTCCTTCCAGTTTAATGCCTGCTCTGCTCTCCTGGATGGTGAGGTGACCGTGCAATC
>NW_015150689.1:1004058-1007083 GCF_000732505.1 Cyprinodon variegatus
AAAGTGTTTTTATATTTGAGTTTTGTATATATTTGTACAATATAGGTATTAACTATGCATGAGACAGGACAACAGATTTTTGACATAAATTTTTAATCGTACTCAGAGAATTAGCTTGGGGTTATCATCACCAATTAAAATGATCCTAACAAGTAGAAGAGTGCACGAAAAACAAAAATACGGAAAACATGAGTGAGTGATGTATCAGAGCAGCCAACCATTACACCATTGGTTACAAATGGCCAATTAAAAAATGAATGAAGAGAGATCTTCACTGGAGAAGTCTTGATCAAGTTCACTCAAAACATTGAAATAAACTCTCATTCCTTTAAGGTAAAGGAAACGGACCGTAAAATAAATTCATTGGCATATCAAAAAGTTAGCTTCAATATAAATGTTCATCTAACAGGAAAAATAGCTCTGAAACAGCAATAACAAATATACTGCAAACCCATAATACTATCACTTTGTTTTTGTCACCTGTCTTTGCACAAAGTGCCTTGAAATACTTATGTGTGCAGAGCTGCTTGTGTGAAGGCATAGTTGTTTTGATTATGAATAACTGAATGACTTTAAAAATGGAAATAGTATCTATACATGGATGTCCCTGGCATTATTTTGACACTTTATTCCACATTTGTTCCACTGCTACTTTTGAATCTATAATTGTTTGTTGCCCTCCTCATGTTTAATAAGTGGACCGCATCTAAGTTTAAATCAGTGTTGGAGTAGGCACCAATAATATTGCATCCATTGAAATTGATTAAACCGGTAAGGACTTTTAGGCCAAAGGAGAAGTGTGTCAACAGTTGCAATGATAATTTCTGTCAATTTCAATTCAGTTTCAATTGAGTTGATTTAAATGGAGCCAATTTTCAACACATGTCATCTCAAGGCACTTTACAATTCACCAGATCATACAGTGAAATTGATTCAAAGTTTTCTATCTAAGGAAAACCAGTTGATTGCATCGAATCATTGACTCAAATGCAATCCCTCACTGTCTTTCTCTGTCCTAATAGTTCTAGCAGTAAGGGATAAGAGAAGGGGGCGTAAAAACTAAAATGATGTAACTCGACTATTGTCCCTGTGCAAATGCATCAAGCCCTTTAAAAGAAAAGGCCTGGAGAGAAGGTGAGTCAGAATGTAAAACAGCTTAAGAGGCTAAGGGGCTGTGGGAGAGTGAGAAAATGAATAACAGTGACAGAAAGAGGAAAAACTTCAATAAAAAGAATCTAACAAAGGATAACACAAGGTACTTGAGAATGAACTAATGACCTAATTAACAATAACTTAACTAAAATGGAAGTACATACAATAGCATAAACTGCAAGTGTTAGGATAATTATCACTGAAGATGTGTGAGTTTATCACACCCTGGTATGGGCTTTCTGTTGCCCGTCAGAACTGACATTTTAATCTAATTAGGACAATTCCTCTCTCTGCATTTACAGTTATAATCTTAATTTTTCAGTGGCAAAGATTTGGAAATGGAATGAGAGCGGTGTCCTATTTTGATAAGGCTGGAGCCATGGATGTCTAATCATCTGCTAATGTGTATGATGTAAAATATGATGATGTGGTAGACCGGAGATGTATAAAATGCCTTTTAAACTGTCTCCTGGTTATTTAATACATAAAAGTTATGAAGTGTTTTTTAAAGAGTTTGTCCCGAGTGATCTCTTTTCAGGGAAAAGAACTGGAGACATAGAGCATCAGGGTTCATACACAGAGCCTCTTTAACACAAGGAAGAATCAAAGACACGTAAAGAAACGCAAAATAAAGGGATAATCCTTTTATTGGGGTTCAGTGTGTCCCAAACCTTTGCCATTTGATCTAATCTATGCATCATAAATGCTGAAATAATGTGCTTTTTTACTTTTAGTATGCGTGTATAAATGTTCAAATCTAAATATTGGTCCTAGTTGTAGAACTTACTTTTTCCTCTCATTTTATATGTACTCTGGAGAGTGGCGGCCTAGTGGTTAGCTTGGAATCCAGAGGTTCTGAGTTCAATCCCCACTCCCACAGATGACCACTCTTGTTCCTTGAGCAAGACTCTTAACTCCACTCCCCGGACACAGCACAATAGCAACCCACTGTTCCCCAAGGGGATGGGTTAAATGCAGAAAGTTAATTCCATTGCTCTGTACTTGTGACAGTGTAATGACAAGAAAAAGCTGTAAAATGTTCTTCGTTATGTATGATCATGTGATACTTGAATTTATCTGGTGTCGTTATATTTCTGTAATATACCGCCCGTTTTCAAGCACTTGCCTTGTTTACATTGTTTTTATGTACAATCAAGAATTACAAGAATGTCAGACAGGAAAGGATGAGTAATTGGTTTTCTAAAGGGATGTTAATTTTTCATTGTTCCTGAAAAGATTTCTGCCTTTCCTTCCTTGTCCTTGTTTCCTGGCAGACACGGGGTGGTGAGATATTTTTCTTTGCTAATATGCGTCTTAGAAATTTAGAAAGGTTCCTTCTCTTACCATAAAAGACGTCATTGCTTTCCCTTTTGACAGTTGTTGTATAATCAAGAAAACTACACTTTGAAAAATTATTTTATGTTAATTTGTTTGATTTGTATATTTACTTATTCATAAATATAGTGACGGATTTTTGGATCTATAGTTTTTCTTTTATGTCTTAAGCTTTATTTTCTCTTTTTTTTTTACTTACGTTTCTGGTGTTACAGGGTCAGTTTATTTTGGGTGGAAAAAAAAGACCACAAAAAATATAATAAAAAGAAAGAAATTTGAAAACAGAAACATTCTAAAGTTAATCTCTTTATTGAAAGAAGTCAACCAGCATCGCTATATATATACACTATATTGCCAAAAGTATTTGCTCACCCATCCAAATTATTGGAATCAGGTGTTCCAATCACTTCCATGGCCACAGGTGTATAAATTCAAGCACCTAGGCATGCAGACTGTTTTTACAAACATTTGTGAAAGAATGGGTCGCTCTCAGGAGCTCAGTGAATTCCACCGTGGAACGGTGATAGGGCGCCCCCTG
>NW_015150689.1:1008594-1030000 GCF_000732505.1 Cyprinodon variegatus
TTTTTTTAGATTTCAACAGAAACTATATGTTTATGAATCACAGTATTTGTTTCCTGCAAATGATGTAAAACAATTGACACCAAATTAACATAACCCATGACACCCAAAAGACAAAATGTTTTCGAAATTTTTCTGAATAGCTTCTATACACCTGAATGATGTAAGGGTGACCAAACCGGGTGTGCCACAGAGATTGTATGTTTCTCTGAAATATGAGGATGTAGATAATAAGAATACATTTGTTGATGTTGTCACAGTGATAGGAGTTTCCCATGATGCTGTAGAGGATATAAATGCTGAGAGAAAAGAGTTAAGCAGCATCCAGACTCACTGAGAGCAGAAGAAGACAAGAGGTATGGAAAGAAACCTTATGCTTTAGTTAGTTTAGACTTTGAATGATAACATTTTATACTTCAGCAAAAAAAAGGCTGCACCCTTTATTTAGAAATCAGCTGTCATTTCTATATATTTGTTGTAGTAATACTGAAACACTGTTTATGTAGTTTTTTTCCCCACATGCCTTCAAGTAATGAACTTCCTTCAAGCACGTAATGAGTTGTAATTTCTGCAAATTCAGCACAACTGGGTGGAGTAGTGCTTATTTTTAAGGGAATGTTCCGGATTTGATTTAAAAAGTGGGGAAACAAACAAGTTTAATTTGAAAGCAGATCCTGGATGACATTCACTGAATATAAACCTTTCTTAACTTTCAAATTCCACCTTCAGTCTGTTTCTGACCAACCTTGGAAGGAGACACTGAGAGGCATCAGTTGTGAAACAGAAAGATGAACACACCTGCAGCTAAACTACAGGAGAGCTACAAACAGGAGGGCTTCCTCTCAGCGCTGCCTGTGCTGAACGAGACAGAACTGAGGGAGGCCAGGGAGGCTTTCGCTAAGCTGGAGGAGGAATTTGGTATGTAGGATGCAAAGGGATGGGAAATTCAAGAAAATTGTCAGAAGTTGAGTAATATAGACAGAAGTTAAAGACAATCTGGTGCATAGAATGCTAAAAGATATAGAATAATTGAAATCAACTTGGTCAGAGATTCTGCAAGATGCATAGATATCAAATAAAATTTTGTTTGACCAATTTGTAATTTTTGAAAAGTTAATTTGTCAAAGGCACAAATTTGTCAAAGGAGCATCAATGCATATATTTTCAATAAAAACATCTGTAAGAGGATATGAGCATGAATTCCACAGGTAATTTGTATTAAATACTTCTGTAATCCAGATAATTCATAGATTAGGTTTATGTGTAATAAAGTGAGAGGACACAGGCTATGTGACATTTATTTAAAGTTCAACAGAAAAGTATTTTCTGGCAACGATGACTTTAATACATATTTAGCATGAAGATTTGCATTTCCAACATGTAATCCATTCCTCTGCCCAAACTATCTTTAGGGTTCTTTGGGCCTTTTCTGAACTTTTCTGTGCAATGATCTTAGGTTAATCGTGTAAATTTTCTGTTGGATTTAAGTCAGAGGGTGACTTAGTATTCTAGCATCATTGTATTTTTCTTTATTGCACATGAATTATTTATTAAATTATCTGTTTCAATTTATTTAAATGTGTGGAATTCCAGGGCTGATACAGACTTCTGGTGTGAATCTCATGTTACTGTAATGTTATGATCAGGAATATTTTAGCTTGCTGATTTGCTACATACTGTATTTTTTGCAGCTGAATCTTTTTTTCCTATTAAAGCATCATATCTGTGTGTATACATCCAACAGGCACAGAGTACACTCAGTACAGCCTCCACAATGTTCATCTTCAGTACCCCTGGGTGAGGAACCTGACCAAACACCCCCGTATCCTGCAGGTGATCCAAGCCATCCTTGGCCCTGATGTCATTCTGCTGGACTCCAGATTTATCTGTAAATACCCGACAGTAAAACCAGGTGATGTCCAGGAGACTGAAGATGACCAAGGCAAACCTGATGATGATGGGCTCCCATATGTGGCCTGGCACCAGGATATGAAGTAAATAATATGTCAAAGATGAAATGAAATGCTTATTTTGTACAGCATGATAAAGATCATGGTGTTTACAGGTACTGGGGTATTGCTGGTGGACCTGTTCTCTCTGTGTGGCTTGCTCTTGATGATTCACAAAAAGAAAATGGAGCACTTCAGGTCATCCCAGGTACTAAAGCTAAATTTGTAATCTTACTAAATTTTTTAAGTAATTACTGGGATTTCAGATGAAAGGCCCCTCGTATTTGACATCTGTCCCTTATAGGAAGCCACTGCTCTGGCATGTTGCCCCATCGCCAGGCAAACCGTCCAGGAAACCTGCTGTCAGTAAACCAGGAGATCCCAGAGGAGCTGGTGCAGGTGGATGAAGCTGTGCTTTGTCCTCTGAAGGCTGGACAGATGTCGGTGGGTTCATTTATGTAGTAAAACTTTGCGGTTAAAAATACACTAAGAATACTTTTCTAACTCCCAAAAATGACTTTTTCTGCTAGATACATGACGGCCTTCTTGTCCATGCAAGTGATGCTAACAACTCCCAGAGGAGGCGCTGTGGCTTTGTGATTCGTTATATTCCCACCTGTGCCTACCCCACAGAGGTTAGACTATCATACATTCTAATTATCTTATCTGGTGGTTTTTAGGTTTTTGTCTTTCGTCATCTATTATAATTTCTTTTTCTTTTCAGGATCCCGATCGACCCAGGAAATTCCACGCAACAGAATTGGCTTGTGGGGTGGACCAGTTCCACCACTTTTCCAACAAAAGCTCATGAAGGATTAATGTAGACCTCAAAAAATCAAAAAGGCCAGATAACTAATCTAATCCTGTTTTTAATGTTATTTCGGAATCATATTTATTTAAGATGAATTTCGGCTGTGAACTGTGTTGTGTAAAATTATTCATACACTACACACAAACACGTTTTTTCATTAGATACGAAATGCTTATGTTTTGCTTTACTTGATGTGCACAAGCTTAAAATAAATGTCCTCGTAACAAAACAAGAATTGTCTGTTTGATCATTTTTAATTGGCCTTTATTATGCAAAGTCATCTGTTGGGCTTCTATTTATTTGTACTGTATCTATCTATACCTTCAACAAAGCCATACACAAAGAGAGTATTTTGCTTGATTCATGCATGTCTAGTAATCCTCATTCATTTTGCTATCTAAGTAGCAGCCCCATCTTGTCCTGGAAAAACTATCCACCCACCCACCCCCAAGAGGAATGTCCCTTTGGCACAACTTAACACATTTTAATAAGAAGAACAAAAAACTGTATTCAAAAGCAGCCTGTTTTCACCATAAAATTTCAGCTGGTGTTCATATGCAAGCAGGCTTGATGACATTGATTTCCGGCCTGGAATGTTTCTGCATGGAGTGTGCATGTTCCCCCTGTGCATGCGTTGGTTCTCTTCGGGTACTCCGGCTTCCTCCCATGGTTCAAAAACATGACTGTTAGGCTAATTGATTTCTCTTAAGGATGTGAGTGTGTGCGTGAATGGTTGTTTGTCCTGTTTGTCTCTGTGATGCCCTGCGATAGACAGGCAACCTATCCAGGGTGTACCCCACCTCTCGCCCTTAGACAATTGGAGATAGACACCAGCTCCCCTCGCAACCCAAGCTGGGATAAAGCGTGACGGAAAATGGATGGATGGATGACCAGAAAATTTAGCTCAGCCAAAATAGGCAAAAATGGAAAAATTGTGGGGGGTTTCACATTTACTGTGAGCGCACCTTAACAGTATAGAAGAGCAAGAAAATAAAAATAAATGTAAAAAACATGCATGATGATACAAAAATGCAAGTTCAGTGCATATAGGGTGCCACTGCAGATGGACATCAACTCTGACAACTTTAAGCTTGACAAAACTCAGCTGTAAAAAGGATGTAGAAGAGCCGTATTAAAGGCTCCAAGTTATCTTAGGTGATAGGTCAGGATAATTATTTTCTTCTATCTTTTAAAGATGTTCATCCTACCAGATAAGGTTCTTTCTCTTCTCTTCTGAAGAAGCTCAGATTACAGTCCTACAACTGTGAATAAAGACAACAAAGGTTACACTCTAACCCCTCCTCGAATCACCATCTTAAGTTATCTTAAGGTGGTGGAAGGGTTTAAGTGTCCAGATGATCGCAGAGGCTATACTGTCTGGGGCTTCCAGGGTCTCCCTAGGAAACAGGTTCTGGGTGACGGGTCAGACAAAGCCCCCATGAAGACAAAGAAATCAAGACATGTGACATTGCCCAGTACGGCGGAGCCAGAACCAAACCCTGGAGCAAGGCCTGGGGTTGGGTTTCGTTGGCGACCGCCTGGTGGTCAGGGTTTTGGACGTGTGTGCAGAAACTCTGGCACAGTGACACCTGGAGGGATGTGATTGGAAGAAACTGACCCCAAGTGTTAACCCGAGCAGTGTTTCATTGCTGGATTTATGTGCAATTCAGAGATTGTGCATTCTGTACACCATGTTATAGCATAAAGATGTCCATTGGTGCACTTGGCACCAGAAAATTGTAACAGCCGTAATTGTGTAGTGTCTCTTTAAGATACTATGGTTGGCTGCCCAAGTGAACACCAAAGTATTTAGGGAGGAGTGTTGGCCTATTGGTTAGAGCAATGCACTTTTGCTCTGAGAGGGTTGCAAGTTTCGATACCCACAGCCTGAACTCTGGGTCTGTGAGCAAGACCATTAACCCCCACATTGCTTCTCGGGCACCACACAATGGCAGCCTGCTGCTCCCCAAAGGGATGGGTTGAATACAGAGAGTGAATTTTGTTGCTTTGTGCTTGACAACGTAATGACAATAAAGTTGATTATTTTCTTTCTTCTTATACCCCCATGATGTTAATGGGGCTGAGCTTGTTCCCGTTTTTTCTGAAACCTGATTCACCCAATGGCTGCAGAGTCATCTGAGCATTTCTGCAGATGACATAACTCTGTCTTTTACTGGAAGTCAGAGGCTAACAGAGTAAAAAGGAATGTCGAGAGTTCTGATTTAGCTGAGAACAAACACATAGAAACAGAAAGGTCCATGGTAGAAGGGGAAAATAAAAAAATGTCGGTCTGAGAGAGAAGCTTTGGGTCAAAAGAGGGAAAGATGTCTATGTTACTGTGTACATGAATGAGACTGTGTGCATGAGAGAAGGATACTTAGGTTTTTACTGAACTGAACCTATTGAGGAATGTGTTTAGTTCATTAGCTCTGTCCAGATCATTAGTATGATATTCCTCCTGCTTAAAGCCTGTGATCGTTTTTATCCTTCATCAGACATCTCTGATATTGTTCTAGTGAAGCTTGCTTTGCAGCTTCTTCATATATGCCTCCTTGCTTTTTTTTATGTTGACCTTAAATTGTTTCTTTATACTGCTTAATAATTATGTGTATCACTTCCTGAAAGATCTTTGTTTCTTTTCTTTAGATCACTGTTGATCCATGGTTTATTATTGGGGAAGCATTTCACTGTTCTGGTAAGGACGGTGCAATCCACACAGAGGTTTATATAGTCAGTCACACTGTCGTTGCATTGATGTCCTCCCCATGCGGCTGACACAGCGCATTCCTCTCTGTAGACTAAAAACAGTATTGCAGGGTTTCTTCAGCTTCCTGTGACCATCTTTTTACAGTTATCGTTATTGAATTGAATTGCCTTTATTGTCATTGTACAAAGCACAACAAAGAACGTCTTAGAACACCCATCTAAGAGACATGGTACAATAACATACAAGGGGGGATGGTGCCTGATAATGCAGTTATTGGAGGCGCTGTCCTTGGATTAGAAGATAGATAATTGCACAGATGGGGGGAAGATGAGTATTAAAAAATAAATCTCACCCCATGCCTTTGAAAAGACACAATTTAAAGTTGCCATAAAAAACGCTGTATAGAGCATATGAGAGCACATGGAAGCCAGTGAACGTAGTGAGTTTAAGGGCACATGTTTCTGTAACTCTGGAGGATATTGTTGTTGTGTGTTCATGTATGAGATTGAGTCCATGAGCCTTGCCCAGAATCCCCCTCAGAGCCAAAGCTACTGATAGGATTAAGTGCTTTTGTTTGGTCGACCTTGGACAATGATTTTATAAAAGAAAAAAAACACAGTGAATGGCATTTTTTTCCATATGCGAAATATTAAGGCTAAACTAAAACAGGCAGATATTTAGACTGCTTTAGATGGAAAATTTTAAAATCAATGACAACTTCTTTAAGCTTAAGCTTTTTTTCTGTGTACCCTATTGAGCAAGTAGGACCTTTTTTTAGAAACACTGGTTAAAATTTCAATACAACTCTAAAACTTTGCAGTCACTCTAAGACATTAATAAACAAAGTTAGGTCATTAAGCCTTTTTACCATTTTTATATACAGAGAAATGTCAACTTATTTGAATGATCACTTTCATCCATACAATGTAGGGCAAGTAGAGGCCATTGTTTCAGAATGCTTTAAACGTACTAAATGCCTTTTATTTTTGTGTATTTGTGTGTAAAAAAGATCAGCTAAGCGGTAATCTCCAGAAAAACTTTTATTGAAAATATCACCAATACTTTGATACATTTGTTTAATTACAATCTCTGAAGAATTTCAAAGTATCTCTAATGATTTATCAAAGTGAAATTAACTGTTTACAGGGTATCAAACTTTTCAGGCAATTTTTAGCGTTTCTTGAACCATAACGCCGATTCCATCAAAGATCTTGTGAAAGGGAGCGTTGCACATGAAGGCACAGGTGGTGACCAGCTTGTTTTTGACATCAACATGAGCTTCATCCACCTCTTTGTTCACATGTTTGCAGCCCAGGTCCTTCATAGCTCCAGCTGTCTGAGCATACGGCCACCTGAAGATAAAAACACAGTGAAGGGTCACAACGAATCTCTTAAGTTAATATGTTCTTTTTTTGAAGAAGCATTGTTACATACTTTTCACACTCTTTGTCCTGCCCCACAGTGAGCTCACAGCCAGGCAGCAGCTTTGCAGCCAGGACAGGAGAAATGCAGCACATGCCCAGAGGCTTTCCAGCTTTATGAAAATCCTCGATTAGTTTCTTCAGGAGAGGCTGGATGGTGAAGTTCTTGTTCTTCACAGCCCAATCACAAAGATTCTTAGCTACACCAAACCCCCCTGATGGAAAAACAAAGTATTGTTGAGAAAATTTAATTAGAGGGCATTTTTCTCAGAGCTCTATCTGGGTCCTTAGAAGGTCATCTCACCTGGAATGATGGCAGCATCAAACTCTGAGACATCCAGCTTGGCCAGATCCATCACATCGCCCCTGGCGATACGGGCGCTTTCCTGCAGAATGTTTCTCTTCTCCTCTGTCGGCTTTCCCTCACAATGATTCACAACATGCATTTGGTCCTCATCTGGAGCAAACATTTGGGCCTAAAATCAACCACAATGGTAAATCTTAAAAAAAAAAACTTTTTCACAGGTAAATACTCTTTTTTATTTGTATTTTTTGGTCCTTACTTTAGCTCCAGCACGACTCAGATGGACGAGTACAGCTGAAGCCTCGTGGATTTCTGTACCATCGTAAACTCCACAACCTGCCAGAATAACTGCAACACGCTTCACCATAATTACTGAAAAACAGAGACATGGTCACCCAGTCAGAAGACCAGTTAACATCTGAGAGGTCATAAATCTGGCTGCAGCAAGACTATTTATATTTATATTTTTTTATATATATTTGGAATTTTTGTGCAAATAATATTTACTTATATTTATTCTACAAATTACAGTATGTTAATGTCAAACTTTTAAATCAAATATGCTTCTAGGAGACCAATAATGTGATAATTTTTCCCTTGTGCTGTAGATAAAGGCCAGGTACACAGTGTACGATGTTTTCAATCTTTCTTCTAAGCTGCAGCTCAAACTGTCCTATGAAATCGCAGGGTTTAGAAGTTCACAGCTCACAATGCATGTTCTTACACTGTACAGTCCGATGCTCTGATGCGATCTACCTGCTCACACTGCAGGTCCAAAAGCCACATGTCGGACTCAGCGCCGAGAGATGGCACTGGTTGTACTCGTCAATCTGGAAAAAGGATAACTCCCTTGTTTGCAAACGCACAGTGCTCAAGGTTCTGGTAAATTGCCTTCTAGACGCTCGTAACTCTGCTTCAACAGCAGGATTTGCCTACGAACACCTTACGATGGCAGAATGAATTTAAAAAATGTTTGATTTTCTCCCAACCTTATGATTACTGATCAGGAGGTGGTCATTAGAGGCTAATCGTCCCTTATTACCACCTGTATACTACACAATGCAGGACTCACAATTAGGCTGAAACTCGGCCTGATCGAAAAAATTCTCCCACAACTGGAGAATCCGCCCGAAAAGTGCAAAACAAATCATACAACGTACCGGTATGCCCGACTTAAGTTGACATATTCACCAATGAGGACTCAACAAGACATTTTAGACTTAAAGTTTGGCTCCAAAAACTTGAGAATAGCCTCAGAATCAAGGTTTAGAGAGTCACATCTTATAAATAAATTGTTGTATGGAGAAAGGAAGAGAGACTACAGATATTTAAGAAGCCTGATTTGTGAGATGACATGAGTAGTAATAAAAGATCTGGTGATACATTTTAGCAGGAACAAGACCAAATTGTGTCCAGTGTGAATAAACCTCAGAAATATTTATGTGTATATTTTAACTATTGCCATATTTGACAATCTGCTCCAAAGGTTCCGGATGACTACTGATGCGCAGGGCTCAAAGCGTTTTCTAGTTTATCAAAAGCTTTTCTGCAATTTTTCCAGGAATACTTTTCCAGGAATAGTTTTGTTTTTAGGGAGACTAAAAATCATGTCTTATTAATAAAAACAATTCAAGGGTTGATCACAGTTTCAACATGTTAAATCATAATGTGTTAAATTAGGTTTAATACCGTTCGTTTAATGACAAACTTCTCTTTTCTAAAATTAATGCATTGTTGATAAAAGCCTCATCACTATAATGCTCTTTTTAAACTTGAACAAAAGAAAATTAATTTAAACACAAATAATAGTTGTTTAGTTATCAGGTAATTGGTTATTTATGTTAAGTCACTGTCACAGATTAAAAGTCAATTGAGATCAAAAGGTAAAGCAATCAAGAGCAGACACTACATACCTTATTTAGTTCTGTAGTATTGCTGTTGAACACAGCATGCAGAAAAGTTAATCAGCGTAGATTTGATAGCTGATCTTTGAATAGAGGGGCTTTATAGTCCCAAGTGTCCACTCAGTCTCCTCCCACATTAATGTGGTCTAAAAAGATGACAAACAAGACATTTAACTCTCTAGAATTGGCAAAATGGTTAATTTGGGAAATGAAAAGGCAAAATCATTCTTCTTTACGTTTAGATGATGAGATGTTTAATCTGATCGATTCAGTTTCACAACACAGGAAATGACTAAGGGATTAAATTTCGTCACCACAAAATCACGTAAACTGCGATTTGAGGGATTATAGATTTTTTTCTGTATTTTAAAGTGAAATGTAAAGAAAATGTAATAAAAATGAATATTAATAATTTTTCCTGATATGGCAAAAATACGTTCTCCAAGGCATTCTCAGGAAAACTAAATGAATTGAAACTAGAGAAGTCTTTCCACTGTTTTCTGTGGGCTGTATTAGTTCCTAATAGAGTGTGACTCTGTCTTTTGTACGCCTTCTGTGTGTCTATGTGATTCACAGCAGTATGATACAATCGCTTAGTCTAACTGAATGTATGTGTGTCAGCATCCTGTGCATTTTAGGAAGTAAGTCTTCCGATTAACATCAGGATAGTTGATCTCCATGTTTATGCTGTAAAAATCATTTTATGCTTAAAGTATGTTACTTTCCTTTTAAAAAGGAATAGCAACCTACATATGTCTTTTTCAGAGTTGATGTCTAATTGCCTTTATTTAAAAATTATTTTCCAATGATTACCTTTACAATTTGATCCTGTTTTTGTTTTGTTTAGTTTTTTTTTCACTCCCTGTGATTTCTTCCTTTCCGAATATTAATGTATTACTTGCAGTTTTTACCACATACCCAATCAAGTTTTTATGTTCACTTTCAGTCACTGCAGAAGAATACAGCAAAGCAGGAAATCCCACAGCCCCTGGTTGGGTTTGACGGCTCTCTCTTTGGATTCCCTCGCTGTAGGTTGGCTTAACTAGACTAGCAGCCAGACGGGTCTATCAGACTGACTCCGCCACTCTAAAGACATATATAAAAGTATAGTCAAAATCTTGATAAACTAATAACATCCAGAAGTTTTTAGGTGTTATACACATTCTGGCACATTAACCCCAATATCATCTACTGTAAAACCACGTAGGACACTGCAAGGGAATATCCAACAGCAAAATCCAATCAAATTACTACAGTATAGAGAAGACTGGGGACAGAACACAAGCTTCTGCCATTGACCTCACAGTAGTCATATTCTTTCCCTGTCAAACATGGACAATTCACAGAGCTAAGAGAGGATTACTTAAAGTCCCCAAGGAATTATGATCAAACTTATGCAACAATGCTAATCAGAATATTGACCTGAAAAAAGAGCAGTAATGTCTTCAAGTTAAATTTTATGTCACAAAATCCTCTACTGATCCATAGAATTACTCATCAGCAAGTTATACAGACTAAACAATTAAAAAAACAAAACGGTTTTCCAGTTCACTGAGTGAAATATATCACCAAAAAAATAAAAACTTACTATACCACCAGTTTCTTTAAGTCAATTTTTTTATTTTTTTTCTTTAAGGGGCAACAAATTTCATTACATGACTAAATCATGGATTTAATCTAACTGAAATGCCGGGTGAAAAGATTCTAACCGCGTCCATTAGTGGGCTTGTTGTTGGTACTGGGCCCTCTCCTGGGAACTCCATCGTTCTTTTAAGAAATAATTGTTTTCATCTCCGTCATGGAATGCTGGACCAACTCTACAACCTCTTCAGGGTGATCGAGGGTTCATAGGAGTGTGCCCAGCCAGTCCAAATGTCCTCTGTGGATCTGGGGAAGTCCTTTGACCATGTCCATGTTTGTCGTCTCTGGGTGGTCCTCCAGCATTAAGGAATTTGGGTCCCTTTACTGGGGGGCATATGGCCAGAATTAAGCAGGACCAGTTCCAGCTGCATGTTGGCCGGGCTTTTCCCTGTCATCAGTCTGTTAATGACCTTCATTTACAGGATTTCTATGTATATATTTAGGCCGGTTTTGAAACACCTTGGACTCCCCCTGAGAAGCTAGAAGAGATGTCTGGGGAGAGGCTACTCAACTGAAATCGAGTTCTGGATATGTGGAATATAATAAGTAGGAGTATCAAGGCAAAACAATTTTTGGAGAGTAGAAATAAACTGGAATACCCAACACAGTGAAAAAATATTAAAAAATGTAAATGCAGCTGTTTTTCACTGGCAGTACAGTTTTATGATTGGTTTAAAGTACTATTGGTTTTTGTAAGAAATGTGCTCAGGCAACACCGTATTCAATTTGTTTCTTGATTACTTAGACTTTGACCTCAAAAAGTGTTAAAGTTTAAGTTTCGTGACACATTCCCACACGATGTATAAGTTACTTATTACCAGGGAGGAAATTGGGAATCACCTCTATGTTCATTGTTGCTGTTTGTGTGTTAGAAAGTTTCCTTGTCTGACCCAGGGCTATGTGAAAAACCGGGAAAAGTAAATCGAAAAATGAGTTGTGCTTTGTAAACCAATCCAAAAATTACAAGCAATGTGTTTTCCCTGTGTTTCTCTTTTTTCAACTGATGTGATTTCTTTTATCTTTTATCATTTCAGGAGGCCAGTTAGAATTTTATTCAACATGGAAAAAGTGATCTGTAATATTTGACTTTTCCACCTGTTTAAACCTAAAGAGCAAATACATTTTTCATGAATATCACTTGTGACATTTTCTGGTCAATGATTTACCAAAGCACTTTTTGTCAAAGGACGTGCTCTAAAAATGAAAATCTCAATTAATACAATGGTCTGTGGTTGAGTAAAAAGTGACTTAATCACTTTGTCACTTTTTTTCCGATGTGGGTTGTGGACTAACATGAATGTTAGCATGTTCCTCTTTTAGTGTTTACTCAGGTTACAGATTCGTTTGAAAATATATTCTAGTCATTTAAAGGAACATTTTGGTGAAAAATGTCTCACTATTTATTGTGTAATGCACGTATATACCTAATTACCACTGGGAATTCATGTGTAATCATATGAACCAAATTTCCTTCACATTTTGTACGTGAAAATCAGCATGATAAGTTGAAAACATATTTTTTTCCTAACAGAAAATTAAAAGGTCTAAGAATTTTATATGAGTACATCCAAATATTTTTTGAAAATCTTTTGAAGTTAATGCAAACAGATACAAAGGAAAAACCTACATATCAAGTGATGTTAAATGTTTTAACTTAAAAAAAAATAAAAAAAAATTGGGATATTTTATCCTCTCAGCTGATTGATTAATGTTATATTATTTACAAATTTAAACATGCAGTCAGAGAACAGATCAGTTTGGCTGTCTGAATTGTGCTGACTGTGCTGGAAATCTGAAAGAGTACATATAGAAGAAAAGTACATGTACCTGAAATCTGTGTAAATATGACAGTAATAGTTCAAAAATTCTTCAGTTTAATCAAAGACTCAATTGAGAAAAAGTCTTAGTATCCAGACAGATCCAACAAAATAAGCGTTAAAAAATTTGCCACATTTGCGAAATGATTAGATTTAACATTAGGTTTGTTAAAATCTCAATAGTGTGAGATGCTTTGACCATTTTGATATTTCTATCCTGTTACATTGAAGAACTTTCATTTTTTTAAAGAATTATTATGATCAACACAAGTTGTGCACAATTCTGAATTTAAAGGAAAGCAGGTGAGCAAGTATTGAACACGCCACCATGTTTCTCAGTAAATATATTTCTACAGTTGCTATTGACATGACATGTTCACCAGATGTTGGTAATAATCCAGAAATTAAGTTATGTCTAATAAAGTGAAATGACAAAGGAAAATTTTATAAACACACTTACTGAAATGTTTTTAATCCTTGAGTTTTATGCAAGCGTAAGTAAATCCAAACAGCAATAAATTATCAGGAGGGAGTATCTTTAACAAGCTCTTTGTGAGGAAAAAAATACAGCATTAAGATCAGGTGGCAAAAGACAATGCTGCAAATAATGCTCTACCATGACCAAGAATGCTCTTGATATTTCTATTATTCATCTGCTATTTAGTTTAAAAAAAATCTTCATATCATAAAAGTAAAACAATGAAGGATATACCCATTTTAATTTCTCACACGTTATACTGTGGTGGGTGCTGTCTGGTTCTCCACTGGGATTGGCTGATGTGATAGCAAGTGGTCCAGTCATGTCACATAAGTGGCAGGTCACCGTATGGTCAGGGACACAGATCATGATGCTGTCCCTGGTACCAACATGTTCATAAGCTGTTCCCACTCCCGCAGAAGGAAAGTTAATATTTGAGTTGAAGATAATTGATTTCATTGAATTAACCAGGCTGATTTTATCTCATAAGCACAAACAAAATGATGTAACTTTTCTACCTAGTTTAAAAAGCCAGTCTCCTTTGCTGACGATGCAGCTGATGCCTCCTGGATAAACATTCTTCATGAACTCCCACAGCAGAGGACTGAAAGGAGGCTTGGCTGCCACCAGCTGCTCTAAACTGGAAATGCAAAAGCATATAGGCTTCTCTGCTGGTCGATCCTGGAGAAAAGATCCCATTAGACATTTGATGCTCAGTGAATTATTACTGGGGATTCTTGCAGGAGGCAGCCAGAGCATACACAGTGCCTGTGGGAATACTGCACACTCCTCTGGTATCCAGAAACCCAGCTATTCTTAACAGGCTGCTGGTAAGTTGAAAGCAGGCCATTGTACAGGATATCTCCTGAAATAATTCTGTTTTTTTTTTTCCTAAAACCAGAGGTAATGCAATGGATATACTGAATAATTCATGTGTAATGAAAATAAACTCCAACAGAATCAAAAAGTCATTGGAGTATTTACTTTCAAAATAGAAGGTCCCATTGGCAACAATCTTGTTGCAAATGCAAATGACTTGATAAAACTTACCAATCAATATCAGGAAAGCATTAATAACCAGAAAGGCGATGGCTCCTGCTGTAAAACCATAATCTGCCTCAGTGGAGAACTGAAGCTGGTTATCTGTAGAAAAGAAAAAACTTGAGAGGCAATTCCTGGGTAAACATATGTTAAGCTATTCATATATTTGCAAAGGCATACCTGCAAATTTAAACCATGTCCATGTTGCCCAAACAAGCACATAGATGGAGGAGATGACTGACCTGAACAAACCACAACCTGTCACTTGCAACCTATACCGGGATGTTAACATTCACACGACTGCAACAGCCACTTAGTATTTACAGTGTTAAAGTGACAGAATCAAACTAAAGAAACCCATCAGATGTAGACCAGGTTCCGTATATTAGAAAAAAATCTTTTGATTTCATCCTCACCTGCTGCCAGAAGATTTCAACTAAATAAATACATTGATCCACTATCATTCAAAAAATAAACTTGTGATATTATAGAGCTTACAGCAGACTTTGGCAAGCAATTTCGATATTTTGATTTGAATGAATATGTATTCCTGATATCTGAAAATAAATCCCCTTGTCAAACTGACCATTTCAAACAAAATGAAATTCTTCAGATCTTGAATAAACATTCTGGATGTAAAGAACTGATTTATAGATTTCCATATTCCTATTGTTAGTGGTCATCATTTGTATTATTTTGACTATAAAGAAATGTATTTCAGATATCATAAATACAATTTTAGTGGAGCTGATTAATGTCGAAACGTCCACTTAATATGTGTAAACATTTAGAGATATATAAAACCTCATTTACTTTACCTTACTTGTACAATTTTGTTTGTTTTTTTTTTGTTTTTTTACTTTCTTAAATGAATTTCTGCAGCAAAAATGTAATTCAGGTCCTTTATTATTACAGTTGAGTCTAGGAATGTGATTTTGACCAGGAAGAACCCTATTTTAGTGATCTACAAATGGAACAACAGAGAGGAGAGTGCTTTTAATAAATGTTAAAATGGCTTGCCACTTCTTATAACCCCCACACAGAAACTAGCCTGTATTCATATCTCCTGCTCTAATCTCTGAAAAACAGCAACTTAGAGCCAAGAAAAAAATGCTAAAACTGGTAAGACTTTAATTATCTTTTGGTAGAAGGAGTATCAGAGTTTAATCAGCTATACATTTTAAAATAAAATATGTATTTTCATCGAGTATCACTAATCAAACATGACTAAGGTATGTTTATAGGATGCAAAGGACACTGTTAAGCTCTGGTTATTCGCATGCCCAGCAGATTCAAGCCAAAAAAAAAGAAATTTGAAATTTTTCCAATAAATTACTTCTGACTGAAATTAATATAAACATTTTCAAGTGGCTAAGCAAGCTGCTTGTCTTAATCGGACAGAGAATCTGTGGATGGAGAGACAGAATAGGGGGATGCTCAGAACGCCCTCTAACCACAAAGACTAAGGCAAGATACACTTTTTTTTTTTTTAAACAGGGCATATTTTATTCAAGTCAAAATGAAAACAGATACCACTTTTAATTAATACTTTTTATATTGCTTTATTATCTTTTCAGAGAGGACTCTAATCCCATAACATAGACAAACTCTGTTATTGAATGAAAATAATTTAAAGCTTAAATAAGCCGATAGTTGAATACATATAGTGTGAGTAATTAAGGATACATGCGCTCAAAAAACCTTACTTCATTTAAGTAAAAAAGGAAAGGTGAATTTCACCTCTGACATACGTCACAGAGTCAACGTTTTTTATTTGTGCTGAAGAAAGAATGAAAGTCTGTTGTAAATAAGGGCTTGTCAGGAGGGAGGAGTTCTTAAAAATTTCCCCACTCTAAAACGCAATTAGCATGAGGTGACATCACTAACTACACTCTGCAGATATCCTGAACCTTTTCCTCCTCCCCCTCGAGGATGATGATGATGCCTCGCATCACAATAGTGGACAATGATGATCATGGAAATTCTTCGGCTTGATTTCATGGAAAGTTGTCATTGATACACATGCCCTGCCCTGTCCAGTTTTTTTGGTCTTTGTGTCTCTATATAAGGCAGGCAGGTTGGCAACCAGAGAAACATCATCACCCTGTAGAGAAAAGCTGCTGAAAGAAAAAGGGAAGAGAAGAAAGAAAGAAGTTGGGGTCATGCTGTCAGTGCTACAGGTAGGAATGAAGCTGTTTCTACATTTGTGAAATAGAGGGTTTACCCATGAATAGGGTCATAGATCTATAGCAAGTCCATGTAACCTTAACTTAAGAGAAATTATTTTCTCTTCACATTATTTTCTTTTTATTACAAATAAATGTTTGACAAGGATTTCTTCTAAATAACCAAGTTTCCTTTGGTAAATCATTCCTATTGCAGCACATACAACACCTCTCTGAGCTAAAAAAAATATTGATTGATATTCATCAGATTAAACCCCCTAAGTAAAGCCAACGCTGAGAGACAAAAAACTAATTGTAGTGGTGTCAGCTTCCTTTAACAGGTCTCTAATTTTCCAAACAAGAAACGTCTAATTCAACCCTCTTTTTAAGGTGTTGAAGGTTTAACCACATAAATGTTGCCCTCATTGTTCTTAGAAAACCACCCGGTCAGTTCAGGCTGTCAGAGGAGTGCATCAATCTGCTTCCCAGGGTGAGAGTTTTTTTCGACTTTTCTCAAAAGGAAACATATTTTCACCCAAGTTGGCTCTTGTTGCTCCACAGTTATGCTCTTATCAAATTTAACCCTTGTTCATTCTTTACCTTATTGCAGTCCTGAAGCACCGACCACAAGAGGAAACAGTTACAGCCAGTTTTGGGAGGTTTATCAATGAAGTGAAGCCTCAGCATTTGTCTCCTGTGGTGCTCCAGCGCAGTAAAAGGATGGTGCTGGACAGCATAGGGGTCGGTCTCATTGGGAGCACAACAGATGTGTTTGAACTGGCCCTGCAGCACTGCCAGGTAAATCAAAAACATTACTATTATCCTCAAAATCAGTGATCTTATGTAATCAAAAGTGCAGTGTCATGGGAGAGTAAGTGCATGAACTCATGGTCAAAGGAGGAAAAATATCTCTGGTTATTAAAACACTTTGAGTCAATGAACAGATCATTTAATCCGCTTTTTCCTCTGTGTCCAATGACCTTCAGCACATGTATGCAGCTGACTACATCAGCTCTGTGTACGGCCGCAGCGGCGTCAGGCTTTCCCCAACACTGGCTGCTTTTGTCAATGGAGTGGCGGTGAGTGTGAATAACTGGAAAAGGTTTGGTCTCAGGTACAGGAACAGATTTACTCTGTCCCTGAGTCTGGCCCCTAGAAAAACAGGATTAGTTACAAGAATAAAAACAAGCCAGGTGGACCAAAACATTTCCATGAGTACTTCCTCTTCCAGAGAAATCATTCAAACCTCAAGCTTGTTTGTTCTTAGGTAATTTTATATAATCACCACACCAACACACAAACAGGCACTTTACTGGCAACAGGTGAAATGTTGCAACTGATCATTAAAATGCTTATAGTTTCATTCTGATGTATCAGCATCTGATAAATAGTGTTTTCGCTCTCAGACTCACTCCATGGACTTTGATGATACCTGGCATCCAGCAACTCATCCATCAGGAGCCGTCCTTCCTGCTGTGTTAGCTCTCAGTGACATGATGCCAGCCAGCAGGAAACCCAGCGGCCTGGACTTCTTACTGGCATTTAATGTTGGCATTGAGATCCAGGGCCGCCTGATGAGGTTCTCCAACGAGGCCTGCAATATTCCTAAAAGGTCAGTTCCTCAGAGGTGGAGGCAAGTTAAATCAAGATCAACCTTATTTAGCACAAAGCTCCATGTGTCATTTATTCAGCTTGTGTCCACATACGTTTATAGAGGTTCTGTGCTGATCTAAGCAGTGCAGTGTCTAAATATCCCTGGATGTGAAACATGCAGTATTTAGGTGTTGTCAGGGAGCTCTGAATGTAGGGTAAAGATGTTAATCTCAGGGACAGCAGATACTCTGTTGGATTAGCACAATAAACTAAGTGTAGGAAAAAGGAGTATGTTCTTTAAACTCAAGTGGGCTGACACCCTCTGCTTGTTTTATTCAGAAATAAACAGTCCAATGAAAAAAAAAACCTACCAAATTAGCTGGAGATCTGTTTATTCTGTTGAAATCTTGCTTGTACTACATAGATACGTGTTTCTTCAACCAGCATGAATTGTTCTTCACTTTAATAATTCTTTGTGGCCCTTATCAGGTTTCATCCTCCCACTGTTGTTGGTCCTATGGGAAGTGCAGCAGCCTGTGCTCGCCTCTTGTCTCTGGATCCCTCTCAGTGCAGTCATGCTTTGGCTATAGCTGCTTCTCTGGCTGGAGCCCCGATGGCCAATGCTGCCACTCAGTCTAAACCCCTTCACATTGGTAACGCCTCACGTCTTGGACTTGAAGCTGCCCTCTTGGCCTCTAGAGGCCTAGAGGCCAGTCCTCTGGTCCTGGATGCTGTTGCAGGCGTGGCGGGCTTTAATGCTTTTTATGAAGATTATGTGCCACAATCTTTAGATACCCCCAATGATGGCCATGCATTCCTGTTAGAGGAGCAGGACATGGGCTTCAAGCGCTTTCCTGCTCATCTAGGGATGCACTGGGTGGCAGATGCTGCAGCTTCTGTCCATAAGCTTCTTGTTGGAGTTGGTCCTGGAAAGTTCTGGTCAGATCAAGTCCAGGACATCTTGCTTAGAGTCCCTCGGTCTAAATACATCAACAGGCCTTTTCCTGAGTCAGAGCATGAGGCCCGCCACTCCTTCCAGTTTAATGCCTGCTCTGCTCTCCTGGATGGTGAGGTGACCGTGCAATCCTTCACCCCATGGGCCATGAGCCGCCCTGAGCTGCACGCTCTGCTGGACCGCGTTCGGCTGGAGCATCCCCATGACAACCCTGCTAACTTCAACCAGATGTACGGAGAGGTTCAGGTGACACTTGTAGGAGGAGACATTCTGAAGGGACGCTGTGATACCTTCTATGGTCACTGGCGAAACCCGCTGACCAGTGAGAGCCTGAGGAAGAAGTTCAGGAGCAACGCAGAGCTGGTGCTTCCATCAGAGAAGATCGAACGACTGATTGAGGTGGTGGAGAAGCTGGAAAAATTTGAAGACTGCAACGACCTTCTTTCACAGCTGCATTAAAGACTTGCAAACATACACTACAAAATTGCAGAACCCAGCTATTTAGAACCAAAGAAAAAATACACATAAAGCATAACTTTCTACTATTATTTACAATATTGTATTCTATTAAAAAATGTTCTAATATGAGATAGGAAACATATTAAAATAACTTGCTTCAATCTCAGGCTGTATTTTATTATCACTGAAAAAAATTTGTCTCAATGAAATCAGTAAAATGTGACTAAAACTAACTGTGATGAAAAAAGTGGACTGGGTCAAAAGTGGGTGCGTTATACAGTGTATCTATTTAATATATGTTTATTTTGTTTTGATAAAATAGTTGTTTATTGAAATATCTGTATGAATAAATCACTTAAACACTATAAAATGTAGCATATTTGTATTTTCAGCCTAATAAACTTTCTCCTTTTCTAAACTCTCCTCAGCTACATCATTTCCTGTAAAAACTGATTGTCATCTTATAGAGCAAACATTCACCTATCTTTCTGTTGTGCCATGTGATCAGTTTGACAACAAAGTGTATGAGAAGAAAAGAAAGGCCTCAGAAGAGACAGATATATCCCAGAATGCTTTGCGCAGAGAGCTCTCCTTAAAGCATAAAGGGATTTGCTGTCACAGCGACTGTCGCAACTCGACAGCGGCTACTAATAACAAAGATGGCGCAAGCACCGTGCAGTGAGTTACGTGACCAACGTAGCAAAAAGTATTGATCATCTGTCTAAACGGTCAGTCAACTGAGTTCACTATAAAGTAAACTACATAGTCCCTGCTCTATATAGTGACTGAGGGATTAAGGGATTAGGGAACAGGTTCAGACGTAGTATGATTATATGAGCTATAAGAACAGCAACTTTTAAGTAGAGTGTGCATGAGGAGAAATGGGCTTGTGCATCCTCTCGCACATGTTTAATAGGCTTTCCCTCTCAGGATCAGGTACGGGGTTGTGCATGTGCTTTTTTTTCCCAGTACACCCTTAAAGTTGAGACTAATAAAAAAAAATGTTTTATATAGTTTTATCGTCTTATCATACTATGGTTAGCCAATGTTAGTGATAACTTCTTATAGAAAAATAATGTATAGATGTTTTTATGGATGGATATATCCAATCCATTTAAGGAAGCGAACAAGTAATTAAATATATTTTTCCTAAAGATGTTACAGTGGCTAAATAAAGAGTTCCTTTTTTAGCCCACTGACTTTAGCCAAGAACTAAAAGTAGAATAACTACTGCTAACTGACGTTTTTGGTAAATGACTACAAACTAAACTCAATCCATAAGAATGTGTCATCTGCAACCTTAATATAGCTGTGGGATTTTTTATACACTAAGTTTTATAGTGTGGTAATTAAAAATTAAAAAGGTTTTTGAAAATACAATATCAGTGTTTTGAGAATATATTTTGGTTTGACCATCATGAAAACCTCAGTTGATGTAAACACAAATTATTTTCAGTGTTATGGTACGCTAATAATAGTGGAGGGCGATTAAAGCAGATCAGGAGCAGGGTATATGTAAAAGATGGTACAATTTTAACCACAAGACTTGTCTAAAAATCTTCTAGTTTTGCATTGCAGCTAAATTCAAATTGAGATATAATACAACAGTACAATGCAAGTGAACGTCTGCTTTAACCACATCCTACAAAGTCAGTGACTTGAAGCAATCAGATGGTTTTTACTTTGAAAACTCTATAATGCGTTAGGGTTGGTGGATAATGTTGTGGATCAAAATGCAGAGTAGAGGAGGCAGAAATAGTTTTTGCAGTTTTAATGGTGAAGCAGATGTTACAAAAACATAAATCCAGAAATAACAGGCTGTAAACTCAGGAGCCAAAAAACTAGAGAAGGTTGGGAGAAACATACAAGAAGAAATGAAGAGAAACCAGCACTGACTACAGCAGAAGAGGAGTATATATATGGGAGATGAAACAAAGAATGGAGGAATTAGTTATTTGGTAACAGGTGTGGATAGAAGTAGCTGCAAAGGAGCTAAGGGGAAAAAAAGAGTGATTAGGGGCAACAAAGGGTAACCAGGGAAAACAGGTGTTAAAAATAACTAGAAAATAACTTAAGGCTAAAGGGGTATAAAACTATAGCCTGACGTAGTCCTACTCAATTCTAGTCAGAATATGAGTCTGATACTGCTCCATAGAGCTGTGAT
>NW_015150689.1:1030437-1036395 GCF_000732505.1 Cyprinodon variegatus
ACCTCAAACCTTGTGGGCGGGACTAAGTTCGGAATGGCACCCAGGCTAATAAAACTAAGGACTATAAAATAGGCAATGAAACAAGGGGACAACTGGAGGATAAGAGAAGGGACTGGAGCTAACTGAAGCCATGGAAAACATAACCTAAGGTCCCACTAAAAATAGACCATGGTTTAAATAATAGCAAAATGCTGAAAAGACGTAACAAGGAAGAGTAAAACTAAGAAGGCAAAAATTATATTAATCTTGACAATAGAAAATAACATAAAATAAGGCATAACTTAATTTTTTCCTATCGTTGATTGTACTTAGTACTTAAATGTAGGCTATATATGTAAAGTGATCCATAATTAATTATTTAGGATTATAATCATTATTTCTTAATATTTTTTTATCGTTATTACCCCAAAAAAAGGCTTTGAACCTCATCTTTCTTATATGGCCACTCTCAGTGTCTGTCCATCTGCACAGCAGTCTTGTAGATCACCAAGAAAAGGCCCAATAATTGCAAACAAAATGTGTGGGCAAGCACCTCATATCTGGAGCCTTTGAATATCAGGACCTTTGAGGCCACTAATGAGGTGTGTCACCATCATTAAACGTAAGCAGTTATTTTTTATGCATTTCAATCGTCAGAAACTTTTAGTAGCTAAATACATGGAAAACAGGTCATGAATGGTACCAGTTTCAGATGGCAACACATTTAGATGCATCAAAGTGTATTAATAAGTTGGCAAAAAAAAATGTAACTGAGTTTAATTAGGAGGTCAGTAAAGATACACAGCTCTATAAAGTGGCAGCTGGTCTGTCTACATTCTTACTGTAGGTGCTGGGAATGAAAAACTGTACTCGTCAGTTTTGATCTGCTCTGATATAACTGACCTAATTGCTCATTCACTCACCTGCCGAGCTCTCCCCGGTCAGTAATTGCCGTTCATCTTATCCACCTGATCCTGCTGCTTTATATCCGGCTCTGCACAGATCATGGCTGATTTCCAGAGTTCATGTTCTCATTCTCGAAGGCCAGAGGTTAGTGAGGGTTTTTTAGTCATGTCTTAGTGTCTACTGATCATGTCCTAGTTCTTGTCATCTGAGCGTGCCCTGTTCCTTTTTTGACTCGGTGGAGGGAGCTAGTTTAAAGTTCCATAGTTTTCCTGATACCATGTCTTGTCTCTGCCTCTCAACTGAGCCTGCCTGTTTCCATCCGAACGTTTCTGCCTGAGCTTGTTGTTGGACTTGTTGAACCCTGAACCTGCTCTGTGGATTCCTGGAACCCTGGATCTGTCTGTTCCTGTTCTGGTCGGAACCCGTGATAGGGTTACAGACTCCTGGATCTCAGAACCAAGATGTTCTGAACTGTTTCCCTGACCTTGCTCGGACTTCCGCCTGTTCACGGAGGCTGCTGCATTAGGGACTCTGATCTTGTTTGGCAGTTCATCGGCTGGATCCTGCCTCAATCTTAGGAGTTCGACTGAACTAAACCAGGTGACTCACTTGGATAATGATCTTCCATCAGATTATTGTGGTCACATACCTCTGTTTCCTCCCTTAAAAGAGTGCCAGTGATGTGTAGTGCCCCACTTCCCCCTGCAGCCGCTGCAGATCCACAGCTCAGTGTTCTGTGCTCTTTGTTAAATTAAAAAATTTAACTTTCCCACTGTCTGTCTCACCTGAATAATGGGTCCTTCCGCCATGCTTTATGATAGTACTGGAAGTGGGACATTTTTGTCCCATGTCCTTTTGAGGATTATTCATTCAGGTATGAAGTTCACTGTTTGTCGGTAAGTTAGACTCTTTTCATGGTTATAAGTAAGTAAAATAAAACTGATACTGTATATTTTCACCCCCATGGTTCTACCCATTGAAGTCAAACAGGGGTGTTTGATTACTCAATCTTGATCTGTCGAGGTACATCGCTTATCGTAAATCATTTAAAAACAGGATGGGGTTTGCTGTTGGGGTTTTACAACAAGGTCAAACAAAGAACTGTTCTGTTTATATTTGTACACTTTGAATACAAAAAAAGGCTTCAAATGTCATGGTGACAAATCGAGAAACTTCCTGGTGCAGTCCAGAGTTAATCAGTTTTATGTTTGCTGAGTCTCTCTATCATTCACCTGCTAAGTTTAGCCTTGCAAAGAAGAACACCAGACAAACATTCCTGAACATGTTCACAGTTTTAGGTGTACTCTCTGATAAAAACTTTTTGTCAAAATAAACACTGAATTGAAAGAAAAAAATAACTTCACACTGAGTAAAAAAAAAGAGGCATTGAGCATGTTGTTAAAAAAGATAATTATGTTAACTTTTATGTTGTAAATATTAAATGTGTACCATGAAACACTAGTTTGAAAATGCTGAAATTAAAACTTTTTTTCAGATCACAGTAATTCTGCAGAAGCAATAGCTCAGTAACGGCATGGTCAGAGAAACAAAATGTCTGTTCCATCAAATTTTGATAAGCCTGGAGACCAGTGCAAAGCAATGAAAGGAAATACGATTGGCATGAGCAGTTCTTGGAGGGGCCAAAAAGGGCCATGGCCCCTTTAGAGCTTGATCTATAAAATAAGTTCCCTTGATTTGCCCTTAAAGGAATAGAAGTGGTAGAGCGTAGCCTGTGGCCACGGCTGCCTGTCACAACTCCAGTCCGGTGCCAAATGATGTCATCCACACTCCGCTTTGTTTAAAAATATATATATATAAAAAATATAACCACGGATGTCTGGAGGACAGTGATTGGCCTACATGTTATGAATGCTGGCATACCATAAATTATAAATTATGAACAGTTTAGTTTGTGCCTTCAAGTCGTTGCCAGTAGGAAGACGTTACTTGGATTACAAAACCGAATATCTTCAGAACAGCTCCAGATGACACAAAACTAATATGGGTGAGTAGAACATGATGTAATAACGTAAAATCAAGGGGCCAATGTAAAAAACCGGTGCCGACCTCCAGAGGCTGCAGAGACGCCATCCTCACGGCCAGCCTCCAGAGGCTCTGCTTTCTTGTTATAAGAGAAGAAGAGGCATGTATTTGTAGAGAAAAAAAACAATATTTTGATTTTTTTTTTTTATTAAACACAAGGAGAGAACCAAAATAAATATATAGTTACCTCATTCCAAATGTAAGTCTATGTAATAAAGTATAATGAAATTTATCTTTTTTGTACTTTTCAAGTAAGTTTAGTTTATTTTGTTTATTTTATAAATTAATTAGAAAAATACCTTAAAATAATACAAGAAACTGTTCTTAGTCATTAACAGTTTCCCATGCATGTGACAACAGTGTAAAAGATCATTTATCTTTTAATGGGAAGAAACCAACAAGCTCAGTGTGAGCGATCATCTGTCACAACAGGTTGGAGGTAGTAAGAATAAAGAGGACAAACAAAAACAAGTCCAGGACATTGGGGCATGGGAAGGTACATTTCAACAGAGGTGTTTTCCAGATGATTTTTTGCGCATACTTCCTTAAATGTTGTTTTTAACATGAGGGGGAGTTACAATTAATTTACAGAAAGGACAAGAAAAAAACATTTTATGTAATCAAATGAATTACTGATCATGGAGCCATTTTATTGGGGAAACAAGAAAGGAGAGACATTTGTGGTCTTATCATTTTTTTGTATGATTTTTTATTTTTTTGAATAACACACACATATTTGAGACTCCATGGAACTAAATCACTTATGTAGAAGTTTTCTCTTAACAGTGGCAGACCAGTTTACCTTTATTTCAGTTACAGATTTTGTTTTACATCAGGAAGTATCACCTGAAATTTTTTTTGCAGTGACACTAATTTTGATATTGGTTACTTAATGCAGGGATTGAAACCCCTTGGAAGGTGGGGATACACCAAATAGGCGGATGCAAGATGGTTTTCATTATCATGTTTCCATCCATCCATCCATTTTCTGACACGCTTTATCCTGAGTGGGATCGCTAGGGGTGCTGGTGCCTATCTCCAGCTGTCTACGGGCGAGAGGCGGGGTACATCCTGGACAGGTCGCCAGTCCATCGCAGGGCAACACAGACAGTCACGCACACACTCACACCTAAGGAGAATTTAGAGAAGCCAATTAACCTAATAGTCATGTTTTTGGACTGTGGGAGGAAGCCGGAGTACCCGGAGAGAACCCACGCACCCACACATCAGGGAGAACATGCAAACTCCATGCAGAAAGATCCCAGGCCTGGAATCAAACCTGCAACTTTCTTGCTGCTAGGCAGCAGTGCTAGCCACTGTGCAAACTAGGCACTATGTAATACATAATTCAAATATTAATACTATTTGTTTATTAATAATTATACTATTAAATTGTGAAACACACAATTTAATTAAAATGCACATAATATAATGCATTAAATAATAAAATATTATTTCAAAAATAAATAACACAAAAACTAAAAGAATTAATATAATTACTTAAGTAAGGTAGTTATTTGTAGTTGCTAGCAGTGCATTGGTATATTTGGGGTCACAGGTTGGAATGTTTGAGAACCTCTGCTGAAATTAATGGAACATACCTGTGGCCTTTTTTATATTGCCCCAGATTAGCTATAAAGAGACCTTTGTGATAATGAATCCACGCAGGTCAGTATGCATTACTTTAGCTTGGAGAGACTCACACACAAATAAAAGTTGCAATTAGAGAGATTCATGGATGAACCTGAAAGTTCCTTGACAATGGTAGTGGAGCCAGAAGGAGCATGAGAGAATGATGGATGGGATGGGGTGAGGACTTGAAAGTGATTGGCTGAAGCAGAGGCGCATGATGAGATGATCTAATGCAGGTGATGCTGGGTGAGTGTTCCTGTTCAAATGTGCATCTAAACTGTGTCAAAGTGCATACATGAATAGACCAAGACATGAATGCACTTTTACACGTTAAAACAGTAAAAAGGTTGTGACCTCTTCACAGCACAGACAATGTAGTGTTGTTGCAACAAAAGATTAGCCAAACACCTGTTCCTCTTTACCCATAGCTGTGACATAGATGGAGTTTCCACATAACATTGTCTGATCAGGTTTCTTTTTTACATTCAACTCTTGCATCTGAACAATGAAAAGGAGGATCAGCTTTGAGCAAGTCAGAATAATTGCTAACTAACAATAAGTGGAGGTTTGCTTTTGTTTGCTGCTACAACATCCAGGAAAACTCATAAATAAAAGAAGATGAAATCATCAGTACAGTCAGCCTTAACTGGTAAATAAGTGAAACATAGTTTAAACATAACTATGAATGAATCACAGGGGTTTTTAATACACTATGAACCTGCATATTTCATATTTTATTACCTGACTGCAATATTCTTTACTTACATATGGTCCTGTGAAAAGGTATTTTTCCAATAGATTTATTCATTTATTTTTTTGTTTGATTTTATGCCACACTTAAAGGTTTAAGGTATTTAAAATATATATCTTTTTTCTAATATACAAAGATAATCTGAGCAAATACATTGATCAGTTTGTAAGTGGTTATTTGATTTGTAAATGATGAAGTCCTGTTTGAAAATGTAAATGGACAAAAGAAAAACCTACAAATGGTTGATTTGGAGGCCAAAAATGCCTTCGTGGATTTGGAATAAGAAGAAAAAAATCTTTTAAATTTATGTTAAAGAATATTTATTGTTGTACTTTTTAAATGAGTCTCACCGAGTGGCCTGTTTCAGATTATACTACAGCATTTAAATCCCGTTCAAGTTAAGGCTTTTGCAAAGGCACTGTAAAATAGTCCAGGGTTACCTTTTCAGATTATTATTGTTTTGCTAAATACCCTTGATGGTTTTTTTTTATCTTTAGGTCACAAACTTTTTATTTGATTAAGTATAAAAATGAGAAAGCAAATTACAGTTTGTTATCTTATTTTTAATTTCAGGTCATGAAACAAAAATAATGAAACACAAAAGATATTCAAAGGCCAAAACGAAATACCTGAATATGCGCTGACTT
>NW_015150689.1:1036861-1044333 GCF_000732505.1 Cyprinodon variegatus
CAATTTTAACTTTTAAATAAAATTTTACTTTTAAAGAATTAAACTATTAATGTTTCATCATCATAGTATGCGGTTATTTTAAATGGTAAGTACTTCCAGATTGTTCATCCCTAGACAAAAGCAATATGAAAATACATTTTTTTAGGGATTTAACTTTACATCAATTTTTTCTTCACAAACATTAACAACAACAGCAAACATCAATGATGGCAGCTTCTTTGTATCTATAATCGTGTTTTCTCTTTTTGTTGGCTTAAGGCAGGAAATGTTAAACAATAGTACAACATTTCAGGGTGGGTTTAAAGAAAATGTTTCTCCTACGCAGCAGAGACAATACAGCACTGGTGCAACATCAGATTGCTAAACACTTCAGTATCTGTGGGCCTCACTAAATCTATAGCAGTGACACTGATGGAGTTTCCACATAACAATGACTGACCAGGTTTATTGTCTGGTTACCAGAAACGACGGCCTAACTGGTTTATTGTAAAGATGTTTAAATAAAAGTCTTTTTAACTATTGTTAACAGACAGCAACTGTAAACCTTGCATATTTAAATAGCTTCTTATCTCCATTTATCTGTGTGGGTGGAATAAGGAACTTTAACAGACTTTGAAATTTATGTTTTTTATCTTTTCTTCCTGCAACATCCAGGAAATGTCAAAGAAAATGACCAACCCTCATTGCCTGCTTTAAAATCACAAAACCTTTTTTGTGTGTTTTCTTTAATAAAGAATGTAAAAAGTGCAATTCTAACTTCCAATAAAAATCCAATCTAACTTTGCTCAAATATTTTAGGAATGATTTCTGGACAGACTTTAAAATTAGTGTAAATAAATTGTTAGATCATCAGGACAGTTTCCAATTAATGCATTAAAAGATTATTACAGTTTTTAACTTTAAAATGATTGGTAAAATGCAAGATTTTTTTAAAAATAAAAGCTAAAAAGTATCAATGAACGAAATGCAACAAAAGGAAGGATTTTGATTCTTAAAAGCTCAGAAACACTTGAATGGAAAAACAGAAGTGTAGCTTTATAAATGCACGGTTGTGAATAAAATAAAAAACTAACTAATACGATTGACATAATAAGAAAAAAACACCTTTATAACAAAGTATTAGATCGACTGATACAGGATTTTTAAGGCTGATGCAGATCTTGATTATTTTGACATCATTGTAACAGCGATCATTGATCCTGCGTACTGCCTATGTTTCTTGCCCAGTTCCTGTAGATGATAATACTTTATACTATACAGTACTGCTTTGTTCTCAATTTACATGACAAATAATGACACAAAGACAATAAATGTTACACAGATCTCAATTTAGACTTAACAGAAAACATTTAGTGACAAATAAAACTAAACATGCTCTTCCTATGACCTCAAGGCAGTAAATTAAATATTGCACAAACATAAATTACAATCTACTTTAAAAATCGCTAAAATGACCACCTTTAATGTGAAGTTATTTTAGGTTGAACTGTTTATTCTACTGTGTAGCAGTATTTTAAGTTAAACTGTTTATTCTACTTTCTAACAGTGTCTAACTTTGGTAACAACAACATAATAAACAAAAAGAATGTCAAACTGGGTTATTTGTTAAATTAATTTCTACCACTCCCCTTGCAAACAGACTGTGCCACATGCGTTCCCCCTGTTTCCAGTTTTAGAAGCACTGCACTAATCAACTGGCCATTGCATGCATTTATTTACCCATACCAACACAAAAAAAGGACGCCAATATTGGGCAAAAATATTGGTCGGTCAAGGTATTGGTTTATCTTTAAAATACATTGCTAACAGGTGCTTTCACTTTTTAGAAAATCCAAATTTGAAATCTTTCAAAATTAAATTAAATTTAAATCTCAAAATGGAAACAGATGCTAAAGTCTATAATGAAGCATCTCTGGAATTTAGGTAAACATTGGTAAAAAAAAAAAAAAAAAAAAAAAAAAACACCACAGCACACACAGGTACACAATTAAAAGCATAAAACTTTTTCAGCTGAATTAACCTGACAATTTATCTAAACAGGAAAACAAACCCGCACTATTATCCTGACAATCTTCATACAAATCATAACAAGCAACAACTGAAACACATAGAACCCAAGTTACTAAATAAGGCCTTTATGAGATGTTTTACCAATAGTATTAGCAGCTTTTCACCTTGTCAGTTTCTCATTGTGTTTATGTGTGTGGTTATGGCAACTTAAAGAAGAGCGGCTTGGATGTCTTTAAACAGATTCATCCACACAACTGCATTGCAGCTGATAAGACTTCAGCTGATAAACTTCACACAAAGTCTAACTAAAAAAAAAAAAAAAACACTGAGGTCCCAGTTTGGCTTTTAAAAGTTGCTACACTGTAGAAAATCATCACAAGTTTCACAAAACCTGAGCCACTGTTGTGTAAAGGAAGCATCTCACCAATCACATGACCTACACTTAGACAAACTATGACCTACACTTAGACAAACTATACTTCAAAATTTCAAAGCTGCATACAGCTTTTCAACAGTGAATTAGCAGCTTACAACAGTGAAATGAACATTATAAAGTGCAGCACTGATCAAGAATGTTAACAGTGCAGGAGAAAACAAAACCGGTTTAAATTCATGGTGCAAAAGGCATTGATATGGCAAGGTTCAGTACAGTGCAAATAAATAAATGTGGTGCAAAATGCAGCAGAACAATAAGTTGTGTTTTATTTAAAGGGATTATGAAAAATCAGCCATGTTGGAAGTTCCAAAAATATTCAAGAACAACCCAAGTTTGAAGCCGTTTCTCTTCCCATCCAGGAAGCTTTCTCATTTCAAAATATCTGGAGTAGCGTTTGAGTTCTAGGCATATAGATTGGCCCAAACAAAAGCCTTGTTATGGCTTCGAATTTTGTTCGGTCCACTCTATAAGCCTTTATATCTCTACTCCAGTCATTTTGAATTGAAAAGGCTTCCTCAATGGGAGGCAAAACGTCTTGGAACTTGGAAAACAAAATCCAGTGGTTTGTTTTTTAACTTCTTTGGAACGACTAAGACCTGGATGACTGAGAATCTTCACCAGCACGTTGGTAGTGCAGATATATATATTTTTAAGTGTGATGCAGAGTCTTGATTATGGTTTCAACAGTCTGATGGCAGTGGTGGAAAAGCTGTTGCTGGTCTGACTAAAAGTATAAAACCACCAGGATTTTGGTGCTGTGCAAAAGGCATCACTGCACTTCCGTTAAAGAGACAAAGTAAAGAAAACAATTGGGAAAATGGTGCCTTATTTATCTGCTGAAGTTTCACAGACAGCAACCAGTGAAAGATTGAATGTCATATTAATGTATGTCCAAGATTTAGGTTTTAAAAGCACAGTTAAGGCCATATTGATCCAAATACCCACAAGCAAACTATATAACACTAAACCAGTTGAGGGGAATCTGCTTTGTTTCACATTACATCAAATCTAGGAATCATTTGTAATGAATAACAATAATTATAAATGTCCCTATAATACAGTTAGAACTGATCTGATTTCTAAACACCCATGTACGTAAAACTCAGTCATCCTCAGAAATTTAACATTACAATACCTCCACAGGTTTGTATTATCAGGTTTAACAGGTTTGCAGGGAAAACACAAAACAATATCTTTCTCCTCTGATGACAGACAGCAGCATGGAGCCATACATTTCCCCTCAGCTCTCTATGGGTGTCTGAGTGGGTGAAATCACTGACACAATCAGAAGTGATGACTCAGTACTGACAGGTTAACAAAACATAAACAAGAGAATGAGCTAAATGGGTGAAAACTCATAGATAACAGATAAAATTGTCTTTTCTGAATGCCTTTTCTCCTGCAAAATCCAAGAAAACCACTGAGACTCATGAATAAAGAAAATGAACTGATCTTTGTTTAAATAACAATCTCAGGTTGCTCTTAGTATCATTAAAAATAAAAGAAGATCTTGTGAGGGTTCAAGTTTGACATTCTATAAAGAATCAATTTAACTTTAAAAAACTACATCATGTGACGATTTAATAGATGTGATTAGTGAGTTTACTGTTAAAAACCAACACAGTTGCATTATAAACACGTTTTCATTGGAAAAACAATCTAGAAATAAGTAAAAATTTCTTAAATTAAGTGTATTTATGCTTTATTTGAGTAGTTAAATGACATGATTTGCCAATGGAATGAGTATTTTTACACTTAAAATAAGATGATTAGATAATATGCACTTGAAATAAGACAATGCAGTTTTTTTTTTTTTTTTTATGTGTAAATTGTCTTGTTCCATTTTCAAAATGTCTCTTTTACTTCTTCAATCCAAGAACAAATGCACTTATTTTAAGAAAAACTGACTGATCTAGATTTAGATTTTTTTTTCCAGTGTTCTTGTATTGTTGATGCAGAATTATCGATCTATCCTTCCAGTGTTTTAGTACAAGGAAGTACATTTATTAATGAAAGGAAAAAAAATCACAGCTTAATTTTACCTGTTTCGTTCGAATAAAATTGGCTACGCATAAATATTCTCATTTTATTCTAGAACATGAATTACTGAAGAACAGTCAGAAAAGAGTCTCCCTGCAACAAAGATGGAGATTCCACAAAAAAACGGCTGAACAGGCTGATTGTATTGGATGACTAAAACAAGAAAAAATAAGGTTTTTGTTTCATTATGTCTTTGGCTTGTATTCAGAAAACTACAACGACATGACAGTTTTGACCTTGTTAGATCTGAAGGGTTAAAACTGACATCAACACAGTTAAAGATGTATTTCCCCTCAGTGTCAGAGGGAAATAATGCTGATCCAACAATAAACCAGTGGTGGGAAATCTGCATTGTTTCTATATTTTTTAGACTTAGACTTAAACAACTGTTATTGTCATTTTATATACACAGAGTGAATACTTTGTGTATGTAAAACAAAGCGGAGTGTGTATGACGTCATCCACACGCCGGAATGGAGATGTGACAGGCAGCCTGGCTGGGCCACAGGCGGCTACGCTCTACCCCTTATATTCATTCGGCTAGCTAATCTGAATCGTTCAATGCCATTTCGAGAGCGAGATCATCTGTGGTAGTAGCACTAGACATCTTCCAGGCATGTGAGTAAAACTAGCAGTTCAGCAGACAGGATGAATGAATGGTAGCCAGCGGATGACGTCATACACACACAGCTTTGTTTTTAAAAAATATAAAAAATATAACGGCGGATGTCTGGGGGATAGTGATTTGCCTACATGTTATAAATGCTGGCGTACCATAAAGAATAAATTATGAACAGTTTAGTTTGTGCCTTCAAGTCGTTGCCCATAGGAAGACGTTACTTAATATTGTTACCGACGTTACCGAATACCTTTGGAACAGCTCCAAATGACACAAAACTCATATGGGTGAGTAGAACATGATGTAATAACGTAAAATCAAGGGCCCAATGTAAAAAAAAAACGGTGTTCCCCTTTAAAGGAAAAATCGATGTCAGGTTGTCATAGGGAAGTAGATCTGATTAATTAAATTAAAATTAATTAAAAACTCCCAATAAAGTGCTATGCTGTGTGATAATCAAAGCCTGTCCTCTAGTGGAAGCTTTATTTACTGCTCTACTGGACCTGCTGTAAATAATATTGCTAGATTACTGGAAAAAAGTGTGATTTTTTTAAAAGACAAACTAACATAAAACAACCTAATGGTAACTAATCCACTATTCAGATTTAGTCTTAGCTGAACAATGTATGATACATCGCAAATAGCTAGTTATTCTTCCTCTCCCTTAGTTAATGTAAATTATCATTGTAGAAAAATAGGCTGTTACCTTGCAGGAGGGTTTATCCTTACGAACAAAATATATTAAGATGCCTGATATAGGGAAATAATAAAATATCAAAATGAGTAAATCAATTTCCAGAAGAGAGGGAGGGGATGAATGTAGGGCTATGGATCATTGGATGTGCGGTCATCTGTTAACTGCATCAGCATGGCTGCTTTTTAATCAATGATTTTATCCGGAAAGTTCCGTTCAGTCCCTCTTTTATCACCAGAACCAGTTTTATGATTAATAGTAAAAAAAAAAATTTTGAACCAAAATGAGAATAAAGCGTCTCACCTAATGAATGCTTCTAATGCTTCCCCTCTGTTGACCCTGCAGTAAATAATTTTCCTTTTAAGAATGTCTATGGATTAGAGTTTCCTTTTCAGCATCAACACAAGGCTACGGGTCAAGTGAGAATGTCTGTGGGCATTTTCTTCAAAAGTGTATTTTACCAGAAGTATTTTTTCTTCTTCTTGTTTTAAACCTGGGGGGGTATTTTGTGGCAAGAAATATTCCTTAATATTTTTTTTATATAAGAGGACCTGCAGTCATTTTACTATAAAAACAGAGAAGAGGAGATAGTGGATAAGAAAGAAAAAATACACACAACAGTAGTTTATTCTTAAAGAGGTATTTATTTAGATAAAAAGCCTCTTCACCTGTTCAGTTGTGACACTGGTGGAGTTTCCACTTAACAATGGTGAATTAGATTGCTTTTACTGGCAGACAAAAGTCAGAAAACTGAGATAAGCGACACATTTACACCCAGAATGGGCTGACTGACCGGTTAGAGCAACATGAAGTATCCTGTTTCAAGGTTTTGCAACTTGGTAAATATCTCACATAGTACAAACATGAAGCATATTTTTCATTCAGACAAAAGCAAAACAAAAAAACAATGGAAAACATGCCACAAGACTTTTATATAATCATACCAGAAGTGTTAGGATGAAAACATGAGTACGTTTCTTATGAAGAATTGGTAAAAATTTTGAAATAATTAAAATAATGTTAAAAATATTTGAAAAATTAAGGAAAAGCCTCTTTGCAGTGACATATCAGAGTATCAGTTATATAGATATGTTTCTATATATCTATATATAGATATATATTTCTAGCAAGTCTTTTTAATCCGATACAGTATTTATTCAACTCTAGACAGTTAGATGTTTCTTACTTTGAATACTCTTAAAATCTGAAAACTAAAAATCCTTTTAAAGTTTAAAATAGTGAAAAGCTTTTAATACATTAATTGTCAAACTGCAGGATCATCTAAATCAAGGGTTCCTAAAGTGGGGGTCACGAGACACCAGGAGGTGGGTTGGAAAGAGGTTTTCACAATCATTGCGATGCAGTTCCTGAGGAATATAGAGGGCCAAAATATACCATGAGATAGATAATTGTATATGAAATACATAAATGTTTCATGAAATAAGTAGATGTAGCATTTATTTATTAATTTTTATACATATTATGAAATATAGCATTAAATTGAAAAACAATTAAATAAATACAAATTATATGTTATAAAAGACAAAAAAATAAGGTAGCCAATTAAATTTATATTTAGAAGTTTAAAAGTGTGAAATGATTATATGTGTATATATATATATACACATACATACATTTTATATATATTATATATATATATATATATATATATA
>NW_015150689.1:1044472-1045915 GCF_000732505.1 Cyprinodon variegatus
CATATATACATTATATATATACATAAATATATATATATATATATATAATGTTTGAATGCCACTTTTCTTAGATGTAATTCAAACAATAAATATACAATTACTTCTTAACATGCACATTTAAATGGTAATTTACATCGTTAAAAGTACATTTTGAATAAATAAAATAACTACCCATCGTTTTAAAATTGTATTAATTTAAAACTAAATAGAATTTCTATTCTAGAATCAGTTGAATTTCTTCATGAGGTTTCCTGGATGTTGCAGGAAGACAAACAGGGAAAAAAACATCCATTTCATTGTTAGCGTCTGTTGACCCTGTTATGTATACAGATAAGAATCTGTTTAAATATGCACGGGTTTAAGGTGCTATCTGTTAACAACAAGGAAAATACCTTTATTCAAACATCTTTACAATAAACTAGTTAAACCGTGGTTTCTAGTAACCAGACAATAAACCTGGTCAGCCATTGTTATGTGGAAACTCCATCCGTGTCACAGTTGTAGGTTTAGTGAGGCCCACAGAGACTGAAGTGTTTAGACATCTGATATTGCACCATTGCAGTATTGTCTCTGCTGCGTAACAGAAACATTTTCATCAAACAACCATTTAGCCCAACCTGAAATGCTGTTTTAAAAAATTCCTCCCGTAAACCAAAAGAAAAACATTTCGTTAGGTGGCAACCGAGCCTCTGTCACAACTATAGGAGCACAGAAGTCCTTGTATGAGATGACACCACTGATGTTTGCAGTTGTTTGTAGAGAATGTGAAAAGAAAATCCCCATTACTGTTTTATCTATAATTTTTTAATCGCCAAAAATTAGTCATCTGAAAGTGTCTATAATTTAAAATAACCACAAACCATGTTGAAACATTAATAGTTTGATTATTTTAAGGGAAGATTAACGGGGCAGTAAGTTAAAAGTTGCACATGCATTAGTATTTCTTAATGTTAAGGGATTTTTATAAACCATGGCCAGGCATGGATTTGATATTGACCTAATATGGATGGCTGTTTAACAGGCTTTCGCTGAATTAAAACCTGTTGAATTAGGTGTGTTGAAGCAGTGAAACATCTTAAATCTGCAGGACATCGACCTTTATGAACATCCATGGTATAAATTTCCATTATTCAGAAAAGATCACTGATTTTTTTTTTTGCACTAGAAGCAAAGAAAAGATCCACTAGATGGCATGCTTTGATTCTTAGTCCCCTGATAACATTAACATTAACAATCAGAATCATAAAGGAAGAGTGAAATCCACCTGTCTGGGCTTTCAGGAATGTCTAAAGATATTTCTGATGCTGTTATGGAAAAAAAGAAAGAAAAAAATAGTTAATTTACTCAACTTTAAATGATCTGTTCTTATACAGAGGTTGGTTGATTAAACTGTTAATAACCAAATTCACTTAATTTTGCTTAATAAACAAAGAAACTGAAACT
>NW_015150689.1:1046097-1051194 GCF_000732505.1 Cyprinodon variegatus
AAGTAAAGTACAGCTTCAAAGCAGCTTTTTGTTTCTTGTTTTACTTAATAATATAAAGAACTAATAAGTTCCTCCTCTATATTTATACTTTTTATTCACCTCTGAAACATTTTATCAGAGAGCACACCTAAAGTAAAGTGATGTGGGATTATTTGTTTAGTTTGGATTTTTGAAAGGCTAAACCTGGCAGTCATATAATAGAGAGACTCAGAAGCTGTAAAACTGATTAACTTTGAACCACAGGCCGGAATCAGGAAGTTCCTTAAGATATTACCGTACACCCATACTCGAAGAATTTTTCCCATAAGAAATTTGCACATGGGAAGCAATTATTCAATTCCTGTTCTGCTCTGATGATTTACAAAAAGCAACATACCATGACAACTCAAGGGTTAAAAATCAAAACTATTACAGGAAAAAACCAGGATGTTTAATTTTAACAGGAAGAACCATGTGTGGGATAGTAAGGGATAGTTTTTAATAATGGAAGGTTTTTCAAAGAACAACAAAGTTTGTACTTTATACCTAAATGAAAAGTCCTCATCAAGAAGGAAATGTGGTTTAAGTAACACTTTGGAAGAAATAAGCTTCCTTCTTCCAGTACAGTGATAGAGATGTGTTTACCAATCTATGGACTGATTATAGATTTCGTTCTGTATACACTCTCTGTATACAAGATGACAATAAAGTTTGTCTAAGTTATTGTTGAAAGAAAAGAATACATTTTGTAAATCAAAATTGGGAAAAAATGCAATGCTGAAATGAAACTTAGAAAATGTTAATATTAACACGATCTGAAGACAACCAAACACCAAAACCCTCTCAACCAACTGGTCTCCCGGGAAGGAAAGACGAACCATGGAATAAACTTAAACTAAGGAGGACAAACAATGATCTAGCCTCGATAGCAGGGATGAGGCGAATATAAAGTCAGTCTTAATACTGAGGTTTAATGGAAACCTAAACATACAGTCCAGTAGCTGCATTTTAACCCACATCACCCACTGTAACATAAACTTTCTGTTATCAGAACTCTGAATCTCACTTAATTACAGAGGAGAAACAAAAGGAACAAAAGCATGTTAGGTAATCAATTGAAGCATATAGTTATCCAAAGTTGGCGTTGGGAAGAACAATAATGCATACAACACAGAGGAGAAAGTAGACAGAGATTTAAAAGCATTTTAATTCCATATGTGTCAGGAAATTATGAGAAACTCGGAAGGATTTTCTGGAATTTCAAACCTAACAACACTCAGGCAAAAGCTGGTTCATCCTAAAGATAGAACACCAAAGCCTAAGCTGAGCGCTGTTGTTTATGTGATCCAGAGCAGTGAGGACTGTACAGCCTCCCATATTGGAGAAACCAAACACAGACAAGACAAACACATGGCACAGCATAGGAGAGACAGTAGCTCTAGGCAAGATTCGGCAGAACACTTCCACCACTTGAGCAAAGGACACACCTTTGAAAACCAAAGTGTTTAGATTTTGGAAAGAGGACTGATGGTTTGAAAGAGGTGTGAAGGAAGCCGACTATGTGAGAAGAGAAAAGCCATCACTGAAAAGAGGGGGAGGACTGCTGTTTCAGCTTCTAAGCATTTACAATTCAAAGGCATAAAGCCAGGCGTACACTGTGTGATTTTTTTTCAATCATTGCACACAGGTACAGCTCACATTGTACGACAAAAAGGCATGGTTTTCTCGTACAGTGTGAGTTCACAGCTCACGATGTATTTGCAGCACGACGCTCTGTTGCAATCTAACTGCTCACACTGTACATCTAAAAACCACGTCGGACTCAGCTCCGCAGTGAGATGGAGCAACTCGGACTCGTATATCCGGAAGCCAAACGAGTAGAAGAGGAATATGAAGCTCACTAGAGTAAAATGCGCTGCCTTGGCAGTTTGTGCAATTTTGTGCTGAAAGCCCTAAAAAGAAAAGGCAACGACGTATTTGGACAAAGACATAGCTGAGCAACTGTGGCTACTATGATCTGTCAATGTTACAGAAAGAACTCAGGTCCACTCGCACCCCTGCCATGCTTCTGTATTTACATCTGAGAGGAAGAAGAAAAAGAAGAATCATTGTTTGCCCACTGAGGGATTTGCCCACGACAGCCGGAAGAAAGTCAGACATGTTTGACTTTCTCCCGACCTCACTTTCCTACGTAGCTGTTGTTGGCCCAGAACCAGATGGTAACCTCCTCTGACTCCAACTTCTTAAACTCAATCAGTAGGGAACGATTTAAAAAGCAGCTAAATGACAGAATCTACATCCTATTAAGACAAAATGTGGATAATGCAAAACATCTTAAAGCCAGGCATACACTGTGCGATATTTTCAATCGTTGCAAGCAGCCACAGCTCAAACTGTACGATGAAACCGCAGAGTTTAAAAGTTCACAGCTCACGATGTAAGTTCTCACACTGTAAGGCCCAAAGCTCTAATGCGACATTATGACGGCATACTGAATTTCAAAGATGTTTGATTTTCTCCCGAACATACGATTCCTAATCGGGAGGTGGTCATGGGAGGCTGATCGGCCCTCGTTACCCCCTGTATACTACACGACGCACAATCAGGCTGAAAGTCAGCCCGACTGGAGAATCAGTACAAAAAAGGGCAAAAAATCGTACAACAGTCGTACAGCTTTAATCAAAGCAGGATACAATTAATCATATGCATATGATGACAGCATAGTTGAATCTCATTTTAGTCAAAGTCTTTTGACCTAAAAGTAATTTAGCATCAGTCATATTTGGAATATTTATAATCTTTTTATTTTTAGTTGACATTTGGTTGACTAAAATGAGTGGGATGAACAGGAAATATTTGATGAACCCTCTTTTAGCTGCTGCTACATCTTCAGGAAAAAAATCAGTTATTCACTCATAAACATAGCCTAATATTAGTAACAGACTGAGCTTACTTCTTTACCACATAATTAAGATTAAAACGGATTTTTTTTAACTCTTTCCAATATTTTATAATAGTTTGAATCCATTAGTAAAAGTATAAAAACATTTCTGCATTGTTTTGATCAATCTGCCCTGTTTAGTGTTTACCCAGAAACTACCCCTACCAATGAAAAACTTGAGTCATTAGGTAGTAAAATAAATAATATTTTATTTAATATTTTTAAGTTGGTCAAAAATGTGTTTATCTGAAAGCTAAATTAATTTTGTCTAAAGATGCATATCGCGTATGAAAGAATGAGAGGAAAATGTTATGAAAACAAAATTATTTGTGTCTCTATGGATCAGGTCAACGAGGCCTTTGACTGCGTATCCTTTTAGCTCCCCATATGGTTCCCCCTGCAGGTGTTGCATCCACCGAGGAATGACCTCGAGTCTCTAGTTTGAACCAGCAAGAAGACTTTCGCTGTAAACACTTCCCTCAGGAGGTTCTAGGCACCTTCCACTGAGCTGTAGGACTGGACTTGGTATAAGGGAAGTCTGGATCTCATCCCACTTAAGTTTTAGTTTTTTCAGAACTATACATTAACAAAGTCTTTGTAGATCAAATAATTGTATTGTATGAGGTCAATGAAAAGACTCTCTATATATCTCTAATATCGTCCATGAAAATTAAGGATTATTATTTTTATTGACTGTGCAATATTCTGTGCAATATGCTGACTGTGCAATATATGTGAATATAATAGTCATACCACTACCTCACCGTTGCTCCTTACCTACTACACTTTAATGTAAAAGTCAGTCCACCTGTATATAAGCAATCCTGATTGTACATATGTCACCTCAAATCTCTGTGTTACTCCCTTGTATTTTTTTTATCTCTTATTTTTATTTTTTTATTTGTATTTTATTTTTATTTGTTTTTATTCCTAATGCACCTTTTCCTCCTTGTTTGCAGCTTCTTGGAGTACTATGCCAATATGTGACCAGTGAATTTCTGTAATGTGTTACTGGAGAAACACTCCTTCTTTCTTCAAGGCAGCAATGTTACTGGTTATTCAACACTCAACCCATTTTGCCTTTTTTAGGAAAGATGAGAACGGATTTGTCTAAAATAAAAAAGGAAAACCATCTTTAAGATGTTGATAAAACCAAAATATCGTAACAGTTCACATGTCACCTCAGCACAAGTTTGCTTACTGCTTTAGATGAGGAAAAACAATCTTTACAAGAAATCATCTAAATGAAGAGATTAGTTTAGAAATTATTAAAGTTTATTAGGATAAAAAGACAATGGCATATGCTACATTTATCCAGTATAGTGTTTGAGTAACAAAATCAAAACAGACATATAATACTATTACAGCCTTTTAATATATACAAACTTTGAATAGATGCTATATAACACAAATTCTGCAAAACACAAAGTTGTCCATTTTCCTTCATCTGGTTTAAACGCATTTCTTTTTTTTCACATTAGTGTTTCCATGTAGACTAGATATTTTTCCAAAGTATACAATACCACCAGAGATGCCAGAAAGTTATTTTAGTGTCATTTCTTATCTAATATTAGCAAAATCTTAAATAGAATACAATATTGTAAATAATAGCATAAAGTTTGTTATGTTGTCCATGGATTTTATTTTGTTTTCAGTAGTTTGGTTGTGTCATTTTGTAGTGTATGTTTGCAAGTCTTTAATGCAGCTGTGAAAGAAGGTCGTTGCAGTCTTCAAATTTTTCCAGCTTCTCCACCACCTCAATCAGTCGTTCAATCTTCTCTGATGGAAGCACCAGCTCTGCGTTGCTCCTGAACTTCTTCCTCAGGCTCTCGCTGGTCAGCGGGTTTCGCCAGTGACCATAGAAGGTATCACAACGTCCCTTCAGAATGTCTCCTCCTACAAGTGTCACCTGAACCTCTCCGTACATCTGGTTGAAGTTAGCAGGGTTGTCATGGGGATGCTCCAGCCGAACGCGGTTCAGCAGAGCGTGCAGCTCAGGGCGGCTCATGGCCCATGGGGTGAAGGATTGCACGGTCACCTCACCATCCAAGAGAGCGCTGCAGGCATTAAACTGGAAGGAGTGGCGGGCCTCATGCTCTGACTCAGGAAAAGGCCTGTTGATGTATTTAGACCGAGGGACTCTAAGCAAGATGTCCTGGACCTGATCTGACCAGAAC
>NW_015150689.1:1053097-1055421 GCF_000732505.1 Cyprinodon variegatus
CACAGGAGACAAATGCTGAGGCTTCACTTCATTGATAAACCTCCCAAAACTGGCTGTAACTGTTTCCTCATGAGGTCGGTGCTTCAAGACTGCAATAAGGTAAAGTATGAACAAGGATTAAAATTTGATAAGAGCACAACTGTGGAGCAACAAGAGCCAACTTGGGTGAAAACATTTTTCCTTTTGGTGAGAAAATAGGCAGAAGCTCTCACCCTGGACAGCAGATTGATGCACTCCTCTGACAGCCCAAACTGACCGGGTGGTTTTCTGAGAACAAATAATACAAAATCTATCCGGTTACACCTTCAACACCTTAAAAGGAGGTTTAAATTTGACTATTTTTATTTAGAATAGAGTCCTATTATAGGAAGCTGACACCACTACAATTAGTTTTTTGTCACTGTCTGACTCGCTGTAGACTTAACTCACATTGTTACTGTAATGAATATCCATCAGGTCCCCTGAGGGAGCTGTTGCATATATTGCAATAGGAATGGTTTACCCCCGTTCTTAAAAAGGTCTAATTTAAAACAATTGCTTAACATTGATTCTCAATAAAAGGCAATAAAAGGCAAAGAAAAAAGAGAAATGTGTTAAATGTTCTCTTTAAAGATTTATGGCTCTTTTTAAGGACTTTAAAAGTGTATTTCTCATTTTTCACAAATGTAGAAACAGCTCCATTCCTACCTGTAGCACTGACAGCATGACCCCAACTTGTTTCTTTCTTCTTGTCCCTTTTGGTTCCAGCAGCGATGCTCTACAGGGTGCTGATGTTTCTCTGGTTGTTAACCTGCCTGCCTTATATAGAGACACAAAGACCAAAAAAACTGGACAGGGCAGGGCAGGTGTATCAGTGACAACTCTCCATGAAATGAAACTGAAAAATTTCCTTGATAGTCATTTTCACCTATTGTGATGCTAGGCATAATCATCTTCCCCGAGGAGGAAGGAGGAGGAGGAAAAAATTCAGTTAGTGATGTCATCTCTTTAACCTTGTTAATTGCCTGTTTGAGTGGGGAAATTTTCATGAGCTCCTCCCAAACGCCAACATGTCCTATTTATAACAGGCTTTCACACTGCTGCAACAAATTTCCACACTTCATTTTTCTTACATATCCCGACAGGTAAGGAACTTCACCTAATTTTTCTCTTTTACTTACACAAAGTAAGGTTTTCTGACTGTATGTTACCTTAACCCCAGAATTATTCATACTGTAATTATTCAACTATTGTCAGATTTAGATTTTTAATTATTTTCTTTCAACAAACTTTGTTTCTGTCTTGATATGATATGAAAGATGTCTGTTTTTATTTTGGTTTGGGAAAAAAAACGGTGAGCCTTAATCTGCCATTCATGTGAATAACCTGAGCTTAACAGTATCCTCAGTATCATATAAACTACCCTGATGATGATTTTATTGATTTCATTTTCTGATTTTTTTTTATACTTTGATTAGTGACTCCATGAAAAGGACTAATCTTATATTTTAAAATGTATAGCTGACTAAGCTTTGACACTCATTCTAAACCAATAATATATTTTACTTGGCTGTAAATAGCTGCTTTTCAGAGATTAGAGCAGGAGCTACGAATACAAACTAGTTTCTTACATTTGTCACATTGCAACAATGGCTCTGCCCACTGATGACAGAGCAGGACCAACAGGTCACAGATATGTTTGAATATACTGAGAGGTTTCAGGACAATATAGCACTTTATCTATAGAAAGTATTCCCTGAAGACAGCAGAATGTTTAAACCTTGTGTCGCTCTGAATGGTGAAACCTTTGTATTTGGTTTAAATATTTTTGTGTTCTTCTGGAAGTGTTTGTTTTCATGATTTTTACTGTCTAGTCTGTGTTGTTTCTCTTATGTTTTTAATTCGACTGTAGATTCGGAGTGAAAAATGGCAGCATCAGATGGGTTTCCTGCCAGTTTCTATGGGGAACCAGGAGTTTTAGGCATGCTTTCAAATGGGATCAGTGCATTCCTTGTACTTTTACAGAACTTCTATACAGCTCACAATGGCAAAGCTCCAGTTGGAATAGAGAACATTCTTGCAGGTAAAATAAAATTGAAATGAAGTGTTCAGAAATACACTTTACTTTAATAAGTAAACCACCGTTTTGCAACCATTTTCCAGGTGTACATCTCATCCTGATTGGTGGGGTTTGCCAGTTGGTGGCTGGACTGCTCTCCTTCCGTAAATACGACCATCTGAGCGGTACTGCTTTCATTGGCTATGCTGCTCTTTGGGGCAGTTATGGTGCAACCAGAATCTACTATGGTGCCTTGTTTGAAAATTCAAGTATGACAACAACAACA
>NW_015150689.1:1057612-1061716 GCF_000732505.1 Cyprinodon variegatus
TAATGTAATATCATGTCAAATGTGATCTTTTCTCCAGGACCGACCAGCAGAGAAGCCTATATGCATTTGCATTTCCAGTGTAGAGCAGCTGGTGGCAGCCAAGCCTCCTTTCAGTCCTCTGCTGTGGGAGTTCATGAGGAATGTTTATCCAGGAGGCATCAGCTGCATCGTCAGCAAAGGAGACTGGCTTTTTAAACTAGGTAGACTAAGTAGAGTCATTTTGATGATGCTCATGAGTTAAAATCAGCCTGGTTAATTCAATGAAATCAATTACCTTCAACTCAAATATCAACTTTCCTTCTGCAGGAGTAGGAGCAGCTTATGACCGTGTTGGTACCAGGGACAGCATCATGATCCGTGTCCCTGATCATACGGTGACCTGCCACTTATGTGACATGACTGGACCACTTGCTATCACATCAGCCAATCCCAGTGGAGAACCAGACAGCACCCACCACAGCATGGTCATCAAGTAAGACATTCCTAAAAGAAATATAAAAAAAACATTATTATCACAGCATGTTCTCAAACTTTGATATTAATGATCACTTCTTAAATTTCTTTTTCATCACAGTCGACTGGGACACAAGATCCAAGGGGTTCTCTGTGATGGAGACTCCAATGAAGTTGTTGCCTCAACTGTAGTCAACTGTCTGAGAATTGATGAAGGTAGGGGAAAATAATCAAGGCCCCTCCTCATTATGCTGTTGTTGTTGTTGTTGTTGTTGTTTACCCAGCATGCTCTAACTAAAGACTTGTCTACTTTGTTCAGGTATCATCAGCATTGTAAGAGAAGGCTGTGTCCCTGCGGTTAAAGTCCAGCAGATCTTTGATAGGCTGAAAAACACAATGTTGTGAGATTCATAAAGAACCTCATCATGATTTCCTGTAAAGGTCAACATGTTTGTAAAAACATCGTTGTCTCTGCAAAAACTAAGTCATGTGATATTTATTCATTCAAATGTTGTATCCACTCTAAGTTAAAGAATTTTAGCTTAGATAAAGTTATGTGATCCTAAAACTGCAAAAACTGGATTTTTGTTTGAGATTACATATTTGTATGAGAAAAAAAAACTGTAAATGTGTAGATATTTAGCAATGTATTTGAAATGTCCTCTTTGCACACATTGTTACTGTTTAACTTGAGAAAACAAATGTTCTTTTTTTTATCATGCTTTCGTTTAAATTTCTGTATGAAAATAAAGTATTTGAAAAAAAATCAAAACGAAAATCAAGGGTTCAAAATTTAAGGGTTTTCAAATAGAAACTATGCATATAAGGTGGCAAATGATGCAGAAAGCACAAATACAAAGCATGGCCCTGAGAGTGTAAGGAAATATTTTGATGCAATAATGCAAAGGCTAAATAAGTAATAAGACATAAGAAGCATCTTATATTCAGCTGAAAGTTTTTCATAAACATTCTAACATGTAAGAAAGTGAAACAGCATTATCCTGTTCTGTGATGTTTTTATGCTGTTATTTAAACCACTTCTCAGATCTGGTTTATTTAAAAGGCTGTAAAGGACATTAAATACATTTTGGACATGTTTGTGTTATATTAAATAAGGGAAACAGGTGGTGTGTTTAGTCTTAAAACATGTTGCCATTGTAGTGGATCCTAAATAAGGTGAAAGTAAATCTATTTTTATGTGATGTTAACATTTTCCACCTGTAATTCTTGGTCACCTGAAGGACATCTGACTCTCAATTTGCTTTAAAAACTAAGAAATTAACTTGATTTAAAATCTGCATAAAGACATTTTCTAACATAACAGAAGGTAAAATATAGATATTGGAAGAGTGTTGTTGGGCAGGATGGAGTATTTTGCACAGCACTGCCCACAATCACCTGTTGCTACATGCTATCAGTTAGCCTTTCTTTAAGCCACATTGCTTGCAAAGACAACCAACTAGGTTGTTTGAAAATATTTCTTCTAGCAGAAACACAGACGTGCTTGAAGTACCTATTTACAAACCAGTTACCAGAGGAGAGAATTCAATCAGGTAATAACAACTTATGTTCCCTTAATTAATTTAGGGGGGGAAGAAGAGCAAAATTGTTCATTATTCTGCACAGCAGATGCTTTAAAACTGGTTCCCTATAAAGAAAATCTATATTGTTCTGTTAATACTGTTAATATTTAAGTTGTGGTTCAAGTTTTAATAGGCTGCTCAAAGCATCGACTAGCACAATGCTCCCCATCCCCCACCTGTTTCTGCACATTGATGTCAGCTGGGTGAAATGGCTGGATTACATTTTTTTTTTTTAAGTTATTCTGGCCATGCTTGTTATGAGGATCAGACAAAAAAATGCATGTGCTGATGTTCTTTGCAATAAGGTTTAATAAATTTTTTCCAAGGAAAATGACATCAAATATTTCTGAAGGTAGCATGACTTTAAAGGTTAATATGTTAAATCAGTGTAGTAATAATTACAGCTTTTATTTTTAATTGAAAACCATTATGTTGACTTGTTTTGTATCCAATTAATAGTGGTGATGCATTGGTATTTTTAAGTTAATTATGATCCATTTATTTTCTGCAAACATTTTGCAGAACAGCTCATACACAATATCGCTGTTTTACTCTGCATATGTTAAAGTTAAAATGTCAGACATTTCTTACATGACCACCTAAAGTTAGCTGGAAAGAAAATGAACTTTATTACTATAATTCTGACAACTTTATTATTTCATTCTGACAACTTCAGTGTGTCAAATGTCTTTCATTTGAACCTAAGAAAATGTTAACTTCCAATGGGTGAGCAACGTTCTGTGTATATCCACAGTAGGAGAGTGTGTTTGCATCTTTTCCTTGTTATTGTCACACATTCTGGTTTTTATCAACTTAGCAGAGAAAAAAAAAAATCCTAATTAGTTTTATTGCTGACTTTCAACTAAATCTGGATGTGACTCTGAATGCATGGTTTTAAATTATCTGCGTTTATCTGACAGTGTCTGAAATGGACTGGCTTCCAGGATGTACAGTTTATCTACCATAAGTTTTATTTGGATATTATGCAAAATATTATGAGTGGTAAACATAATAATTTTCTTTATATGTAAAGGTTTAAACGGCCATCATACCAAACGGATATCGGTTTAAATTAAAAAAACAATTTTTTAAGGTTACTTGAAATCAATTTGTTATGCCATTCTTTTAAAGAAGAAGTTCAACTTCCACTTGTTTTGGGGTTTTTTTTCCTCTTTTTTTTAAATCATTTTTTTATGAATTTGCATCATAATCAATGATACGTTTCTCATGTCTCTTCTCTCAGTGAATAAGTAAAAGAAGGGGTGGCTTTCTTAATAGAATTTATTTATAGGAAATTCTTCACATTCCTCTTTCATTCCATTCATCGTATTTTCCTCATTCTAAAAAGCATTTTTCTAAAAAAAAAAATAAAATGACAGATAAAATAAAATGAGATAAAATTAGACATATGACATGATTCTGGTTACATCATATTCCAAGTGCTTTTGCAGAAAGGAAAAATGTTACGTAGGACTGTTATATTTTCATACTCTCTTAAATTAACCCTGGCGACTCATAGAAGTACTTCTGTGATTTGACTTTGGTGTTTTAGTCATAAATCTTTATTTTAAAAACTCATACTAAGATCAGCAAAAAGTAACCATAGCAAACTAATCCATTTAAAATCGCTTTTATCTTTAAAATTATGAGTAATATCACATTCATTAATAAAATGCTTGTGATTTTTTTTTAGATGTACAGTAAAGTATTTACATTGTTCAACCTATATATTTGGCATCTGATGTACATACATAATAAGGTGTTCACACTTTTATTACTTTACTCAACCAAAATCTAAGTTTATATTATAAGGACTTATTGTAATAAACCAAAATGTAGCAGAGCATAATTTTGAAGTGGATAAACAGGATACATGCTTTTTTAGTCTTCTTTTTTCTTTTTAAGTTATTATACGAAAAGTTACTTCTTTTATTGTTTCCATCCCCTTTCTTCTCAAACCCCTACAGAAAAAGATTAGGGCCACTGAAAAAGTCTAAAGAAGTCAGAATTATCTTTTCCCATATTAAACTGAAATAAAATAAAAAAAAATCTGTTAACTTTTTTACTT
>NW_015150689.1:1061852-1072061 GCF_000732505.1 Cyprinodon variegatus
TATATATGTGAATCTTTTACTTTCGGTTTCAGTAGAAGACAACACATACAGTAACTATACAGCAGGTATTATCAGTGCATTAGTCAGATATTTCTTTCATGAAATGTTCCTTAATAGGACTGGAAAACTCAGTCAAAGCTAAAACCTCAATAAGGCTAAAAGAGGAATAAGAAAATATTCTTTCTCCTTATAGGTCTGCCACCCACAGAGCAATGACACATGAGCTATGTCACTGAATTTTAGTCTTAAAACAGAATTAATGACATTATGCAACTTGCATAACTGTTTTACAGAGTTTTGCAAAGTGAATATAATAATGAATATAAAATATAAGGTAGCAGGTATCAGGTAACAGAAGATGCTTTTAAGATTTCAGCCATCATAGTCATTTTGCGTTTACTCTTTATTGTACACTCCAAATGTACATTTCAATGAAATTAGACTTCTGCATATAACCCATCCCCCTGTATGTAACCTAGCCCTTGAAGCAGGGAGCAATCTGGGGTTAAGGGTCATGCTCAGAGACCCAGAGTGGCAGGCAGAGGGGTTTGGATCAAATACTAGCAGTAGACATATTGCTCAAACCACTATTGTTGTGCAAACAGTCAGATTGTTCAGCATGAATTTATTTTTTGTCCTTGTAGTTGTAAGTTCCATTAACAGTAGTGGTGTCTTGCTTTCTGATTAGACATGAAAGAATACTATCAAATTCTTCTTTTTTTGTAGTTAACAGTTAGATTCTAGACTGTGTCCTGGATTTCTTACAAAAGAAAGAGTAGGTTACAATAAATAGGGGGGTTGGGGGTGTATCCATGTCTTTATAGACTGGATGATCAATGTAACTTAGGGCTTTTTTGTCTATAATCCACATTATTGTCATGGCCTTTTATATCATGTGTTTTCTGATGTTTTTAAACTGTGTTGTGAAGCACTTTGTAGCTTTGGTCTATGAAATGTGCAATACAAATAAAACTTACTGAATAAGGCTTATACATAGTTTTCAATCTACGGTATTTTCTATTTTAGTTAGAGGTGAGTGGAAGGTTATGATGGTAAAATGGTAAAATGGCATGTACTTATCTAGCGCCTTTTTTCAAGTCAGGAGACTTGACCAAAGCGCTTTACACTACATTCATTCACCCATACACACACACACACACACACACACACTGATGGTGGCAAGCTACATTGTAGTCACAGCTGCCCTGGGGTTCACTGACAGGTACACTGGCGCCACCGGGCCCTCTGACCACCATCAGATGAATCTTACTGTCTGATTAGTAAAGGATGTCTAAGTATGGTTTAAAGATTTTAAGCGTTTAAATGTTTTAAACATATTGGTTAGGAAAATTACCGAATGATTTATCTACTTATTTCTTGGTACACTTCTTTATTTCATGGGTCATTCATATTTATTTATTTCATGATATATTTTCATTCTCCGTAAATCACATAAGAGGAATCAACTTTGTGTCATGATTAAAAAATAGAGAAAATTAATTTTGAATTAATATGAACAATAATTAAGACATGGCTATACTGTAGAAGTACAGTATATAACCTTTCTTAGATTTCATTACGCTTAAAAAAACACACACAAAGAAACTGTATTGGTGATTGGATTCCCTATTTGAAAAATTAAAGGTGACAATAAAAGAAAAAGAAAAAGTGCTTTCCTGGTTTAGGATAATCATTGACCAGAAAATTTCCAACACATTTTTCATGTTAACTTATTTGCTCTTTAGACAGGCTGGGAAGATAAATACTGTTGACTAAATAAAACATTTCCAGGTTGAAAAATTCTGACTAACTTCCTGAAAGGGATAACAGCAAAAAAAAAACAAAAAAAAACATCCCACTAGTATAAAGAGACGATGAAGAAATAAACACAATGTTCATTGATTCTCCAGAATTCAGTGTTTTTCTGTAAAGTTTGTGTCACTGGGTGTGGGTTATAGAATTTCTCTCTAAACGATGTTAAAGACTATGTTTTGGTACGTAAGTTTACAAAGAACAGCTTCCATTTGGAGTCCTATCCCGGAAAAGGAGGCCTCCCGATACTCAAACACTAACACACAGTGGTGAGAGTATTTCCCAGGCTCCTTCCCGGTTGCTCCTAACTATTGGGTGGGAACGTTTCATAGAAAATTATATTGTAACAGTTCAGGAGAATTTTCAGAACAAGTAGTCAGTAAACAAGTCATCTATATTGCTGCCTGGACACCATTCTAGGATTCAGTCTAGCAAATATCAGTTATTACTCTTTATAAACCTGTACTGCAACAAAACATGTGCATTTCTTTTTGGTTATTTACAAATCAAAACTTCCCATAGCCAATAAAATGACTTGAATAGTTAGAAAAATCAAAAAATATATGTACAGTATTTTATGATAAAGCTAAATGCTTTAGTGTATTGTTATTTTCTGTCCTATGTGCTTGGTTGTTGCTCTGGGTGGTTTCTTGAGGACATTACAGTTTCTTTCCACTATTCAAATCAAAACTTTGGATTATTTTTATATTTTTTAAAATAGAGCGTTTGGGGCATGCAATGTTGGCGCAGTGGTTAGTTCACACGACCCATGTATGGAGGCCTTGGTCCTCGACGTGGGTGACGCATGTCTCTCCCCCTCTCTCATACTCCCTTTCCTGTCGGCCTACTGTCCATGAAAACAGGCCTAGTGCTGTAATAAAAAAACAGAGATTGGTAATGCTCACACTCCTATATAATCCATTCATCCATTTGATATTACAGCATGATGTTGCTTTGGTGCTGGACTGAAAATACAAAGGTCCGAAAATAGCCTATACCCACCCTATTGCATGATAACAGCTTGTACAGTCACCCGTCTCTGCTCTATATGGTCCACTGTCTTTTGTAGCTAGCCTTGGATTTAAAATGTAAGTAAGAAGTGTAAAACCTACTATCTCTATACAGAATATATAACATGTAATTGAACTTTATTGATCTCATGTTGCATCATGGGGCACCCGGGGAGCAATCTGGGGTTAAGGGTCTTGCTCAGAGAGCCAGAGTGGCAGTCTGTGGGAGTGGGGCTCGAACTCAGAACCTCAGAATTCTAAGCTCTATGGCCTAACCACTAGGCCGCCACTCCCGAAGAACACTTTACCCTTCTTTTAAATCTGTCTCAAACCCAGGACTTCTGTGAAGACGGGTGTGGGTTGCTTACTCACCAGGATAAGAAATGAGAGCTCGAGCTAGGCCAAGGGTCGGCAACCAAAACTGCGTATTTATCATGATTTCCCTGGAAATGCCTTTCCAAATTACTCTTTTTTTTTTTTGACAAACTCTCATTACAAAGAAAATTGCAGGCAATCCTTCCGCACTGGTAATGAAAGCAAATGATGCAGTCCATTCTTCTTCGAATCTTGTGTTCTCATCAGCTGTGACATCAGTCAGTCAGTCAAACATTAACTGTTATTTATTTTAGGATACATAATTATTTTAACACTATTTCCCATAACTCATTCAAAATAGTTAGGTTATCCTGAGCTATTTATTTCATCCTCTAGGCTGGGACTGAACTATAAGACCAGGCAAGTGAATCACACGTTCGTTATCGTCCACCTCCAGAGAGACGTGGTCACTAACATGTTCGTCTCCTCCTGCCAAGCCTAAGCCTTAGACTGCGTTTCCAGTAAACGTTTAAAAATCAAACTGTTTGTCTGCCTCAAACACTGGACACTATTGTTCTACATTACATCATGGAAAGTTTACCATTGCGGGGAACTGTTTACATTCCACCTTCTGCTGTTGCCAATATTGGGTGTGACATCATTAGTCCCACTGTTACTAAGCTACAAGCCAAAGACGTTTGTGGTGATAACTCTGCTCCGTTTCCAATGTCCCAGCAGTGTGTCAGCTGCCAGGCCAGAAAAAACAACTTTGTACATCTCTTAATTTGATAATATCCTTGTTTTTCTCCCCTGATAAGAGGCAACCTGTTTTAAAGTTAACTATAAAACTTGTCACAAGAAGCTGAAGAGGACCTAAAAGGTTGTTTTGAGGCAACAGACATGGATTCACTGTCTCAGTGATATAGATAGAACATCAATGCAATGACTGAGTGTGCGAATGCCTATAAACACTCACCAGAACTGTGAGAAGATCTCCCAGTAATAAACCTTGGATCACCACTGATCTGAAAGACCTGCTCAAAATGAAAGCATTTAGGAAGGATGTCTGGTAACAGTTAAGGACTATAAATAAGCAACTTCAGGTCAAAATAAGAGAAAGCAACACTATTTACAGGAAGAAGCTGGAAAGCAAGCTCCAACAGAAAAATATCAGAAAGGCATAGTCAGGGATGAAAAAAATCAAAGAGTTAAAGGCTTAATAGAATGAGACAGACAGAAGTCTGGACAGGGCCAATGAACCAATGATATTCTTCAATTTCAGGAACAAGTCAAACGGACATCCCCCCTCCTTTAACCCAAAGCTTCCCTCTCAGACCTCAAATGTTTCATCTTGATCTCTCCCATGACCTTAATGATTCTATGTATTTTTTCTCAACCAAATCAGAGGTGATAGTGTTCCCTCCCCCTTCCACCTATCTGCTTTTAGAAGGCAAGTGAAAAGAGACAACTGGAGAGAGAAATCACAATAAGGCTCAAGTCCAGATGGTGTCAGCTCCAAAATACTGGAGGCCCTTATAGAGTACTTCTTTTGGATCCTACAGCACCGCTTCAACTTTAGCCTGACCAAGGGGATAGGATGTATAAAGCCGGGCTTACACTGTGCGATATTTTCAATCATTGCACGCAGCTACAGTTCATCTGTACGACAAAACTGCAGAGTTTAAAAGTTCACAGCTCACGATGCATGTTCTCACACACTGAGGCCCGACGCTCGGATGCAATCCACCTGCTCACACTGGACGTCCAGACATCAAATGTCAGACAGAGTGCCGAGAGAAAGTGCTGGTTGGACTTGTCAATCTGGAAGAGGAAGAACTCTGTTGTTTGCACAAGGGCAGTGCTCGAGGTTCTCATAAATCGGCTCGTAGATGCTCATAACTCTGCTTCAACAGTAGGATTTGTCCACAAACACCTTACGACGGTTAACTGAATTTCAAACATGTTTGATTTTCTCCAGACTTTACGATTCCTGATCGGGAGGTGGCCGTGAGAGGCTAATTGCCCCTCGTTACCCCCTATATATTACACAACGCACGATGAGGGTGAAACTCTGCCCGGCTGGAGAATCTGCCTGAAAAGGGCAAAAAATCGTACAATATATGCCCGGCTTAAGACCTGTTGTCAGCATCACAGGAGTACCATGGGGGACAGTACTCCCACCATTCCTTTTTACTCTGCATACCTCCAATGTCTAGTACACAACAAAGTCCTGTCATCTGCAGAAATACTCAAATAACTCTGCAGTTGTTGGGTGGATCACAGATAGACAAGAAGCTGAGTACAAAGGGCTAGTGGGACAATTTGTGGTGTAGTGTGGAAACAATCATCTAATCCTGAATGTGAACAAAACAAAAGAGATGATTGTAATTTTCAGGAGAAACAAGATCAAATTGATTGCAATTAGCATCATGGGAGAAGAAGTAAAGGTGAAGGAGGTGTATAAATCTTAAACCTTGGTGTTTACTTGGACAAAAGACTAGAATAGAGATGCAACTGTAAAACCATCTCTAAGAAGGGAAAGACTAGACTGTAGTTTTTATGGAAGCTTAGGTCCTTCAGTGTTTGCAGGAAATTGCTGAATCTTTGTTAAGTCTGTTGTGGAGAGTTTAATCTCTCCTGCCATCATCTGGTGGGGTAACAGCATGAAAGGGGATGATTTAAAGAAGGGCGGCAAACTGACAGGAAGGCTAGACTGATGAATTCACAAAGAAGAGTTATTTATAAACTAAACAATATTATGCACAATGTGAGCATCCTCCTCAGAAGACTTAAAAAGCAAAGTATTTTAATCCAATGCTTATCCAGATCTGGTGCAAGACAGATCGCCACAAGAGATTCTTCCTGCCTGCCTATTAATAAATACAAAACCTTAAAATAAACGTATAGGGTACTTTTAAATAAATTTAATTGAATCTTAGGTAAACCTGCAGCATGCACCAGGTTCTTACGAAAATTCCTTAACTCAGCCTCCCTGCATCTTATCTTGGGTCTGCATTGTCTACCATGCTCACACTGATTTCACCAGCCTTGTACGCTGTGGTGTCTATAATTTTACTAAACCTTAGCAAAAGTAACCAGCTGCATTGCACACATTATTCTGTGTTTAAGTTTATTTTTGAAGACATCCACCACCTATCAAATTCTGGATCTTTTTCTCTGATTACTCCAGTTTTTTTAACACTATTAAATCCTAGGACTATTGAGGTAAAAGCTGAATAAATCAGGACTGACCCATTTTCTTCCAAATGGCTTCTGCAGAATATGAAGACCCAGATTCTGCAGACTACCCGCCAAAAGACAGATCTATTTGAGTGCGAGGGAAGCTTATTGAGACCTTTCTTTTACTCCGTTACCATTTGTTGTAGCAGCAGTTTGTTTCAATAGTAAAGATTAAGCAAAGGGAGATTATCATTTAGAGGGCCTTTTCTGTTGTGGAATGCCCCATGAACACAGTTCAGGATGTAGTGTGACCAAATGTCCTGAATTGTGTGTGGCAGTCGTCCATGTATCCATTCTTGTCTGCCTTCCCAAAAATGACAACAATTGGCTGGATAAAAAAAAAAGTCAAAGAAGTATTCACAAGAGCTTCTCCTAAATGTGAACAAAGCAAAGCTGTGGTCACTGTCACTGAACTGCACCAGTGCCTGGCATCGTGAACCAAGCTGCTCACAATGCTCTTAACACAGAAAAGGTAACAGATTTTAATACAAAATATGATGAAAAATAGCTTTAAATTAAAGAAGATGCAGCTGCAACAAAGACTGTGGTCTGCAGGTTAAGCCAGTTACAGGTGGTTCTTAGCTTTCCCTTTTCCAAAGGGATTTTTTACATTTGATACAAGCGCGATGGCAGCACTGTAAAAGTGATTCTCCAAAGAAACAAGCAGCTGATGCATACGCATCCTAGTTATCCCACATTTGTTTTGTTTTGGGGGGGTTTTTTCCAGCAGGATGTGAGAGACAAATGGACATTGTGTTTGGACGAATGGAGCAAGGGAGCAACACTGACAGTTTATTCCCTCCAACTGGGATATATGAACCCAGGCTCCCTGTTTACAGGACATGTGACTTACCCCTTCAGCTAGCCAGCTGCTAGCTCTTAATAATAATTGTTGTTTATTGTTCTCACACTAGAGAAATTTACCTCTACATTTAACCCATCGTCTTAGGGAGGAGTGGGCTGCCATTGTGTGATGCCTGGGAAGCAATCAGAGGGTTAAGGGTCTTGCTCTGGAACCCAGAGTAGAGGCTGTGGGGATTGAACCGGGTACTTGCAACCTTCTTAGAGAACAAGCACACTACTCTAACCACTAAGCCGACACTCTCCCCAAAATATATTTCTAATCTAATGATTTCAAATTGATGCAAATCAAAACACATTTTGTAGTTTTAGTTTGTCTCACATATCCTTTCAGTGGTCTTATAAATCTAAAGAAATATTTCCTGGAATAAACTGATTAGTTTTTATTTTTTTGGTTTGTGTTTTTACTGTCATATGCAAAAACTATTACAGGACAGAAAACAATGTAATCTTCCCCGCTTCTTGAAGGTTTAGGAGCAAAAAAATTGCTACTGCCTTTTAAAAAAGTATACAATTGTGGTTCATGAAGACATATGGGGGAATTTTAAAAACCCATTGCCATGAAAAAAAATCACACATTGACTTAAACCTTTATATCATATCTAAAATTTTCACTCTATCGTTCTTATTTTGCTTTTCATTTCTTCTTTTCACACTTATATAACCAACAATGTGTTCAATCACAACATTGTTTTCAATAACTTAACAAAGAACAAAATCACTGATATTTAACCCGTGAATCGTATACAGGACAAAAATGGACAAAGTGAATCAAAACCCGACATAAACACAAATATATAGATGAAAATTACAGTATAAAATCAAAATAGTTATTTTGCTTGCTAATATTACACTGTATATCGACTTTTAAATAATTTTCCATGTAATTTAGCAGCTGTGTGTTTATCAGACCCTTGATCACTGGTCACTTTTGTAACCAGAAATAAAACAGGCTGTTATGAGTAATTTCTGACTTTCCAACTCTGTGGGGGGGAAAATGTGACTAGTGTTGGGTTTGCAGTTCCTCTTTCCAACACTGTTGTGTCTCTTGAGCTTTGGTCTCTTTCCATATCTTGTAAAGGTAAATCATGTTCGAATCCTGGATTGATATAACCTTGTCTGTGCCGATTCCGTACCTCTTCAAATATCTGAAGAACCTGAAGTGCAAGACAAAATGGAAAGCCTCAATATCAATAATCACCAGAATGAAACAGTTTATTCTACTACTGTAGTACAGGAAAACATCAACAATCTTTGTTACCTTGGATTTTGGAATGAGTCCCACTCTGAAGAAACCAATATGTCCAGTTTCAATCTTGGTGCAATCAACGACAGTAGACGCAATATTCTCTGGGGACGGTCCATCGCACAACACCCCTTCCACCTAAACAAAAAAAAACAAAAAACTAAACATATTTACTGCAAACCAAGAATGTGTTTATTTTTCTTTGAACTCATCAGAACTAAATCCTGGTTATTACCTTTTTACCCAGTTTGGCATACACTTGGTTATGGTGAGTTGTGTCTGCTTCACCTGTGGGGTTGGCTGAGGTGACTGCAATTGGACCCACCTTTCAGACATAAAACCAAGTCAGTCAATTAAGTTATATTTATTTGAAATCTGATGGTCTTTTGTGCCTAATGTTAGAGTTTACCAGATTAATTAGATGTGTGGCTACTGCACAGTCTGGGCTTCTGATGGCAATGCTTTGTGGAGTTCCAATGTGTATGGCAGCATCTCCCAAACCAAATACATCTAACCAAGGACCTGTAAGAGTAAGCCCATGAAACAAATATAATATTCAAAAAGGATATATAGTCTCATCTGAAAATACTGACTCTCTCACCTCTGGGTATGACCATGCTAATTGATGAAGGCCATGCAGCCTCCATGAAGTCGAGGAGCAGAGGGCTCAGCAGGTGTCTAACAGGCTCCAGCTGCTTGACAGAAGAGATCCACATAGACATGGGTCGGTCCTGAGCCTGTTTCTTAACCCTAAAACCAAACAGCAGTGATTCTTGATGGGGAAATAAATAACTGTGACACTCTGAGACAGTTTCAATATAATGAGACTTACTTGTAAGCTTTGATAACTGCATCTGGCCTGTTGCAGGCAGCTACCAGCACATAGACAGTGTCAGTTGGCATTCCACATATGCCTCCATTTTTCATTATTTCTGCATCCAAAAAAACAGAGAACAGTGTGAAAGCTGAGTCCAGGTCAAACATCTAAATAGCTTTAAGCAAAAAATGATAAGTTATGTATTTCTACCTGCAATCTGCTGGACTGATGATGCTTTGCGAGCTGGTACATGAGGACAGACTCCTTCCCCTCCTCCGACCCCACCCAGCTTGACTAAAGGTTTTCCCAAAGGGATTTGGGGAGACTGAAAGGTGCTATTAAAAAGGTGCGCCAAAAAACAGTAAAAACTGACAAGACCAAAGATGATTGTGACGCCAATATCATAACCATAAGGCAGTGCACCTATTGCATCAAGCAGGAAGCTGATTAGGATAAGCTGGAAAGTAAATGCATAGATGAACCAGGCAACATTTAGAAATAAAGCTGCAATTGTCACCAGAAGGTTAAACAACATGAAGCTAATAATCCCAACAGCTACGTTAAAGCTTCTGGTCTCACCATAAAGACCACCGAATCGTGTTAACCCCCATACTGTCCACATCACCCCATAGAGAATAAAGGCTGTGCTCTCAAACGTTTTACCCCGAGCAAATGCCACAGAACCACAAAGTAGCTGCAACACTCCACCAGCCATTACGGCCCAGGGTAGAACCAAAACCTCCAAGGGATTCCTGTCTCCAATGGTGGCTGTAATGGCAAAAGCAGCCAGAACATTGCAAGCATGGCCCAACACTTCTGCATCTGCATACTTGGAGTAGCCGAGGTGGGGCGTATGTCGCTCTTTATCGAGAGCCCTGAGAGTAAGAGTTTTAATCCTATTTACTGAA
>NW_015150689.1:1072693-1088564 GCF_000732505.1 Cyprinodon variegatus
GCGCACACAAGACAAACAAGGAGGTAGTTTGCAGCTGTGGCAGACTGACCAAATCCTGAATCTGAAAGACCAGCAATTTGATGGGCACAGGCCAAAGAAATGCTGACAGCTATGACCAGTAAAACAGGGTTATTCATAAAGACAGCAGCAGTGCCTATGATGAAGAGGGCTAAGGTAAATGCTGCAAGGCCAGGGATCAGAGAGGATTTTAGTTCAGAGAGTGGCAGTACACTCTGTCCTATCAGGATGTAGACCAGACCAGAGCCACACCAGAGAGCAGAGATGGTCAGACACAGAGTGGAAAACAACTGGGAGTGAGAGAGACTGTGACGAACTCCTGGAAAGAGACAAGGTAGGGTCAGGAGCCTGGAAACAGGCAGAGAATTCAAATGTGTGTAGGAAAACATGTTGAAAACAAACCTGTGTAAGCGACCAGGGCTGCGATGATGAGGAGTAAAATGCCCAGTGCAGAGTGAGGAATGAAGGGTTCTTCAAGCGAGCTGGCATAGCTGTTCACCAACAGCAGGAGGGAACCTGGAAGTCAATGACAATTAATGTGAATATCAAAAAAACATAAAAATAAACCTATTTTTGAATAATCTTTTAAAAAGAAAAGTAGAAATAGATTTTACAATAGCCACAGTAACAATGTCTGTTAAGCATACCAAGTTTTCCATTAAAATTATATTGTTTATATTTAAAAAAGACAAGATGTTGAATGATGCATGTCTTGACAGTAGTAAATCTGACATTTCTATATTGAATTTAGGGTGATAATACAAAAAGTGGAAATATGTTTGACAAACATTACATTTATGTAGACCTTTGCAGTAAGTCAGAGGACAAAGTTTTATAGTTTCATAGATTTTTTCAGATGAGTTTACACTGAATGCTTTCTAGTAAAATTGAAAACCAACTGTAATTTTAAGGCACGTTTATTTACATAGAATATTTGATTAGAAAGACAATTTAAAGAGCTGTACATGAGAAGAAAAAGAAAAGTATATTGCAGTGGCATAAAGGAAACATAAATAATTGAAGCGAATAAAAACAAAGGATTAAAATGAGAATAACATTAAGAAAATGATTAAAATGATTAATCAAATATATATATATACATATATATATATATGTATATATATATATAGAAAGAAAGAAAGAAAGAAACAAACAAACAAACAAACAAACAAACAAAGAAACAAAGAAACAAACAAAGAAACAAAGAAACAAAGAAAAAAACAAAGAAACAACGAAAGAAACAAAGAAACAACGAAAGAAACAAAGAAAGAAAATTAACCATTGACTTTGAAGTTAAATGTTATTGATGAAATTGAAAACATTTTGAAATCATAATGTTTCACAAGTTTTCTTTTTTTTATGAACGCCATTGCTTTTAAGACATAATAAATGATCTTCTAAACTTTGTTGTACTGTATATTTTTTTCCCTCACTTGTGCTCAAAAATTGGGAGAAACGTATTATGATAATTCATGTTTTGGTTTAAACCTGTCTTAACCGAGTAAGTGATCAAATCTAAATATATGACAGGATGTAAAATGAGGGGAAAAAATACATTTATCAAATTGCAAACACTGGCAATTTATCTTATGTGAAAGGCAATCACACATAAACTTCCAAAAGGGCCTGATTGCTATTTTAGTTTAAATGACAAATGTAGGCTTACTATATGTATACTGCAAAAAAGCCCAACAGCACCAACAAAGGAATTAATGTAGATTTAAAGTCTTACCTCCTAAAATGCCCAGGATGCCGACGGAAACATATATTGAGTTGGACTGAGCCATAGTCACAGTGCTGCTCAGTAATGATGTGAAAGGGACTTTTATACAGATGTGAGTCACATAAATATACAGAACCACACGCCAAAGGTGGAGCGTTTCCTTCTCAGGAAATCATACAGCCCAATCAAAGCAGTGGGAGTCTCAGCTAATTTAGTTTTCCAGGGAAAAAAAGAAAAAAAACACAAGGGAAATGTGAAATCTATTTCTGAATATCTTTAGGCCTGATTATTATCATTGTTATTGTCATTATCATTGTTTTGTTGTTCAGTCATCTAACCCTGAGAGCCACACTTACATCCAATTGGATTAAAAAAGTACTTTTGAGTTTTGTTGTGAGGATATTAAACCTCAGTCACTTCCTTTTTCTGAACCCACTCGTCTGAGACACCTCAACATCTTTGCGTAATCGCCTATGGGACTTTAAAACAGTCATTATGAGTAAGGATTTTGTTGTATGTGTGTAATATGGGAGTGATGGGGTGGGAGGCGGGATGTTAGTGTTATAAAGCTGCCCTGCTAAGAAACCTGCCTTCAGTTCTCCCCTCAAGAGCTCCTGTTCGCACACAGGACAAAAAGGCCGGCTGCAAAACAAAATTAAGGTTAGTAATCTATGCTCTGGACCTGTTTGTCTTTTATTCTATTTAACTGTTATTAAACATCTAACAACATCAACCCCACATAAAACGAGGGTTGCATCATTTAACCCAAGTTCAGTTTTTAACCTTAAAAAGCTGTTTTAAAATGAGAATGTCTGTTATAGCTTCGCGTGAGTTACCATGAATAACCCATAACTTGGATTACTACACTAGTAACAATGATATAAACGTAAATATAGCTTAGTAGTGTGTCTTACGGCTAGTGCTCAGAGAAAAAGGTTCTGAATTTAAAAACAGACACCTAATTTACCATATTAAAATGCATTTTAAAAAATAACCTTTAAATACTTTACTGTTACTAATAAGAAAAAGACTTATGCACTCATATTTTATTTAAAAATGTGGCATTTACATTATCATAGGTTAAATATTTGCACATAAAACACCAAAACACAGGACTGTGAATGTTTTACATTAGCATGCAGAAGCCACCAGGTGGCCATTTATTTGTCCAATCCTTCTGTCTAGATGGGGAAACAGAAATTCAATCCTAATCATGAAGAATACATGAAATATTTCCTCTAATATCTTAATTGGTCTGTTGACTGGGTGAAGATGTCTTTTCTATTGTTTCAGTAATCATGGTGAAGCGTGTTGCAGTTATTCTGTCAGGCTGTGGAGTTTACGATGGTACAGAAATCCACGAGGCCTCAGCTGTGCTCATCCATCTGAGTCGTGCCGGAGCTAAAGTAAAAACCAAAATATTAGTATTTATCTATCAAAACAATGTGTTTATAGAAACCAGCAGTTGTTAACTTGTTTTTCGAAGATTTACCGTGTTGATTGTTTGACTCCAGTTGCAGATGTTTGCTCCAGATGAGGATCAAATGCATGTTGTTAATCACTGTGTGGGAAAACCTACAGAGGAGAAAAGGAACATTCTGCAGGAAAGCGCCCGTATCGCCAGGGGCGATGTGACGGATCTGGCCGAGCTGGATGTCTCAGCATTTGATGCTGCCATCATTCCAGGTGAGATTACTTTCTATAGACCCAGAGAGAGCTGTGAGAAAATCCTTTAATTTACATGTTTGCATGTAAGTTTTTTCTAAACAATAATTTGGGTCTCCATCAGGAGGGTTTGGTGTTGCTAAGAATCTGTGTGATTGGGCTGTGAAGAACAAGAACTTCACCATCCAGCCTCTCCTGGAGAAGCTAATCAAGGATTTCCATAAAGCTGGAAAGCCTCTGGGCATGTGCTGCATTTCTCCTGTCCTGGCTGCAAAGCTGCTGCCTGGCTGTGAGCTCACTGTGGGGCAGGACAAAGAGTGTGAAAAGTGTGTAAACATGTTCAGTGTAGAAAAACATATTTACTAGTTTCAGAGATATGTTGTGACCCTACAATGTGTTTTTATCTTCAGGTGGCCGTATGCTCAGACAGCTGGAGCTATGAAGGACCTGGGCTGCAAACATGTGAACAAAGAGGTGGATGAAGCTCATGTTGATGTCAAAAACAAGCTGGTCACCACCTGTGCCTTCATGTGCAATGCTCCCTTTCACAAGATCTTTGATGGAATCGGCGTTATGGTTCAAGAAACCCTGAAACTTGCCTAAAAAGATTGCTACTGTGTGATCAGTGCTATTTATATTGTCTGGGAATCCATGACTGGTATTTGGGAGTCACTTAAGAAACTGTCACAAAAACTGTATAATAGCATTGGTGATATTTTTCAAATGAATACAAGACCTTTAATTTTCCACAACATAGGCAAAAGACAAGTAGCCAATGACCAGCCTATTCATTGTGCTATTTGGAGTGCAGTGGGAAAAAGGTATTCAGCTGTACAGTCCAGTTAAATAAACGATAGATGGATTTCACTTCACTTTTATCCTTCAGGAAAGCTGTGAAGGTTTCCACATACCGTTACTCAAAACACTTACAGACTTTTAATAACAAGATACAATTCCATGAAATAATTCCTTAGAAACAGTCTAGCTTGTCAATTATTTTATTCTAAACACTCCCCAATAGTATGAAAAACCCCCTCTCCCTTAGACATCTTCTAGCCTTGCAGCACTGAGGCGGGAATGAAGGAAACTCAGCACTCATTAATTATTATATGTAAAAGTGAATTAATAGGAGATGGATTTTTTTTTCCCACCATGGTTCCACCCTTTTGATTATAAAAAATATATAATCTTTTTCTGTCATTGAAAAATAAAAAGCAAGAAGTCAACGATGATTGATGAGGTTCAGATGAGTAAGCAGGAGTCAGGTGTCTGTGTACTGGGAGTAAATCAATCTGTGGCATAAAATGTTCCCTTGGAAATGATTATGACAGCTAAAATATGTTGCTAATAAATAGGGCCCTGGAATCTCACTTCACTTTTTTCCCATCAGATATTTTTTATGCTGAGAATGTAAAAACATTATTATTTTTTAACTCTTATCTTCATAAGTTACCCTTTTTTCCTTAAAAGAGAAAAGGTCGAATCAATCGAAAAATAGACTCCTTTATGTATACAAAGTGTAAGTTAAATGTTTAAACCTAAACCTTATGAGTAAAAAAGACCAATCTCAATGTTTAAGGTTTGAATCTTCAGCCTTAGAGGAGAACACCTTTGTGATGAGTTAAAGCAGAGATTGATTTTCCTATCTGTAAATAACCCCCAGATTGATACTTTATTAGTCTTCAAAATGTATAAATTAGTGAGTAAGTAAGTAATGTTTATTTATATAGCACCTTTCACAGACACAGAGGTCACAAAGTGCTTCACAAAATTACAATACAAATAAAAATAAATTTAGTCATACATACATTTACATCTCCTAGAATTAAAATGCTTTGTTAAACAAATAGGTTTTCAGTTCGCTCTTAAAAAATCAACAGAATCATGTAAGTGCAAGGAAAGCGGGAGATCGTTCGAGAGCGCCGGCGTGACCACCTGAAAGGAGCGATCTCCCCTGGTCCTGTAACAAGTGCGAGGAACTATGAGCAGGTTCTGGTCCTGAGACTTCAGCCTCTGAGAGGCGGTATGAGGACACAACAAGTCTCTAATGTAGGATGGAGCCTGACTGTAAAAAGACAATTGTGAAGAAATTGTGCTTTACAGTGTTGATTTCAACTCTCTCAGTTTGTGATAATTTGTGTGTTTTATTTGAAAATGGAGTAATAAAAAATTATCATTAAAATTTATAAAAATAATTAAACTTTGATGTCTTATTATGACTGATCACACATTTTCATTTCACATATTGGTACAATGTGTTATAATTCTCCCCTTTTGGGACCCTGAGTTTTTGGTTTTCAGTTTTGTAGATTTTTGGTTTATTTTCCATTATATTCAAGCAGTCTTTAGTTACTCTCTGTTGCCCCCTTGTGCTTGTTTCCTTTCCCCTTAGCCTTCTTCTCCTTCACTCACACCTGCTCCATATTCAGCGCATTAGCCCATCATTTGTTCTGTTCCCATTATATACACCACCTTTTCAGTCACTCAGTGCTGGTTCCTTGTTGTTTTCTGGCTTAAACGTGAGTTTTACCTGAAGTTTTCTTGTCTTTTGGTTCTTGTATTTTGTATTTTTGCATTTTGGCTCAGTTCTGCCTTTAAATCTACAAGATTTTTTTTCCCTCAACAACCTCAACCCAACTGTGACACAGTGAGAAATAATTTATACCTATACTCAACTTTACTTATCACTTGGGAATACTCCTTCAGGGAAATTCTCGAAATTTAAACCACATTTTATGCTGTTTGCTTTCCTTGGATGTACATAATGTTTACAGGTCCCAAACAGTAATCTGTTAAATACTGTGTGTGGGTAAATTATGTTACTATTTGTTGGTCTAGTTTGACTGTCTATAGCCACCTATCTTACAAAAATAGTAATATTGATAATGTACTTTTTAATTTTAGAATATATTAAACCTTTAGAATGTGTCCCTATGTTGCCACTCTGTCTCTATGGGGTACCTGACTATCATGGAGTTTTGTTTTTATGAGAGAAAATTACCATTTTATCTTTCCTCAAAGGAGGGTTAACTGAAAAGTGTTTGTAGTAAGTGTAATGTTAGGATAATTATCATTGATGTGTGAGTCTATTGCACCTTGGTATTGGTTGCCTGTTGCGTGTCAGAACTGATGATTTTCACAATAGTTAATCTAATTAGGACAGTTCCTCTGTCTGGATATACAGTTATAATCTTCATTTTGTACATAGCAAAGATTTGGAAATGGAATGAGAGCAGTGTCCTTCAGCTAAGAACAAAGTGATAAGGCTGAAGCCATGGATGTCTATTCATCTGTTAATATTTATGATGTAAAATATTACAATGCGGCAGACCGGAGATGTATAAAATGCCTTTTTAACTGTTAATCGGGGACACTTCCTGAGAGGTGAGCCCGGAGGTGAGCAGCTGTCATTCTGTAAACTCTAAGCAACTTCTCTGATCTGAGTAAGATTACAATTTCAATCAGAATCTGTTGTCATGTCTCCTGGTTATTTAATACATATATATTTATGAAGTGTTATTTAAAGAGTTTGTCCCGAGTGATCTCTTTTCAGCGAAAAGAACCGAAGAGATAGAGCATCAGGGTGCATTCACACAGCCTATCTTTAACAGTACTATGATGTGGTCAAGCTTAACATGTGCACTACCTCATATTGAAATATTGATTGGGAAAAAAATACATTCTAAGTTTAAAACCTATTTATTAAAAGGTACAGAGTTGGCTTTCTACCTCGAGGTCCACTATTTGCTGCTCATTTAATGCTAACATTATCTTAAAATGTCCACCCTGTCATTGACCCCCCCTATAATGAAATCTCCTAGGACATGGCAGACATTCTACATATTAAAAAGGACATGTACGTAATTTAGGCTCATTACAGATAATGGTACTAGTAATGCGTTTACATTTCTATATGTAGCAAAGAGGACTGGCTGTGGATTTATTTTAGTGGTAAAATTATCAGAAACCCAAGTAGTAAGGTAATAATTTCTGTTTTTTGTTTGTTTTTCAAGGAATGAGTTCAAATCATGCTGAGAATGCAAAGGGATATCGAAAACGCCTTAATCCCAAGTTCTTTGTTCCTGCATTTTGGGTGTTTTATTTAGTGATTTGAATTCAGGTAAAGCGGATTATAACCATTCTGTTTGCTAATTTTCCCCATAGAGAAGTAATTTGTAAATCCTGTCATAATAGCTTTTTTTGAATAAACAAATCCATTTCCAGCCTATTAAATCATTTTATGTTATTCCACCACAAACAAATGAGGGCAAATTCAAAATTGCTTACAATTTTGACCTGATATCTTTGTTGTTAGATTTTTGGAAAAGAAGGTGCTTTTCACAGATTTTATGAAGAAACAAAGATTTTGCCATAATTTCATAAACATCTTGTTACTTTTTCCTTTAATTTGTTTAAATCGCTGAAGAGGACTAAAAATCAGCATTTAATTACACTTTTACATTTTTACTTTACTTTGTCAATAAGAAGACGTACACATGTTAACGTTTGATTGTACATTTGCTTACAGTTTATTTGTAAATGAAGCTGGGAACTTGACAAGTATGCATTTCTGATGCGAAGCCTCTATTTATTACAATAATAAAATTTTATTTATTTGGAAATGGGAAAGTCACCTTATGATGATATTCATATAATATTGATATAAAGGTGGGCATCAATATTTGTCCAGGAACGAAGAGTTAAAAGAAAGGTATGGTAAATGTTTTCTATGTTTTCTGTTTTTATTTTCAAATAAAGCAACATTAAAAAACCAAAAAGGATTTCATCATAACTTGAAAGAAGAGTATGAAAATGAATCTTTAGCAATGCAATCAGAGTTTAAAATGACAATATTCTTAAAGGTTTCAGCAGGAAAAAATATTTAACTATATCAAATCATTCACATTTCTGTATTTTTTCACTATTGATTTAATTTATCTGGCAATAAGTCTCCATTAATCATTCATGAGCTTTTGTTAGAGAAGTGGTGGAACTGGTCCACCCCACAGACCAACTCTGTTGCGTGAAATTTCCTGGGTCGATCAGGATCCTAAAAAGAAAAAAAAGAAAAAATATATTTATGATGAAAGACACACCCTAAAAAAAAAATTATAAAAAAAAATAAAATAAAAAAAACATAAGAAAATCTGAATGCATGGTAGTCTAACCTCTGTGGGGTAGGCACAGGTGGGAATATAACGAATCACAAAGCCACAGCGCCTCCTCTTGGAGGTGTTAGCATCACTTGCATGGACAAGAAGGCCGTCATGTATCTAGCAGAAAAAGTCATTTTTGGGGTTAGAAAAGTATTCCCAGTCTATTCTTTTAACCGCAAAGTTTTACTACATTAATGAACCCACCGACATCTGTCCAGCCTTCAGAGGACAAAGCACAGCATCATCCACCTGCACCAGCTCCTCTGGGATCTCCTGGTTTACTGACAGCAGGTTTCCTGGACGGGTTGCCTGGCGATGGGGCAACATGCCAGAGCAGTGGCTTCCTATAAGGGACAGATGTCAAATACGAGGGGCCTTTCATCTGAAATCCCAGTAATTACTTAAAAAATTTAGTAAGATTACAAATTTAGCTTTAGTACCTGGGATGACCTGAAGTGCTCCATTTTCTTTTTGTGAATCATCAAAAGCAAGCCACACAGAGAGAACAGGTCCACCAGCAATACCCCAGTACCTGTAAACACCATGATCTTTATCATGCTGTACAAAATAAGCATTTCATATCATATTTGACATATTATTTACTTCATATCCTGGTGCCAGGCCACATATGGGAGCCCATCATCATCAGGTTTGCCTTGGTCATCTTCAGTCTCCTGGACATCACCTGGTTTCACTGTCGGGTATTTACAGATAAATCTGGAGTCCAGCAGAATGACATCAGGGCCAAGGATGGCTTGGATCACCTGCAGGATACGGGGGTGTTTGGTCAGGTTCCTCACCCAGGGGTACTGAAGATGAACATTGTGGAGGCTGTACTGAGTGTACTCTGTGCCTGTTGGATGGATACACACAGATATGATGCTTTAATAGGAAAAAAAGATTCAGCTGCAAAAAATACAGTATCTAACAAATCAACAAGCTAAAATATTCCTGATCATAACATTACAGTAACATGAGATTCACACCAGAAGTTTGTATCAGCCCTGGAATTCCACACATTTAAATAAATTGAGACAGATAATTTTATAAATATTTCATATGTAATAAAGAAAAAGACAATGATACTAGAATACTAAGTCACCCTCTGACTTAAATCCAACAGAAAATTTACACAATGAACCTAAGATCAGAGAGCACAGAACCCTGAAGATATGAAGAAAGTTTGTGCAGAGGAATGGATTAAAGTCACATGTTGGAAATGCAAACAACTATTATCTTCATACTAAAGATGTATTAAAGGCATCATTGCCAGAACAAGCTTTTCTGCTGAACTTTAAATAAATGTCACGTTTCCTGTGTCACCCCACTTTATCACGCATAAACTCAATATTTAAGATTTTTGCAGATTTTGCAATTCTATATCCTTTAGCATTCTTTGCACCAGATTTTCTTTAACTTCTGTCTATATTACTCAACTTCTGACTATTTTCTTGAATTTCCCATCCCTTTGCATCCTACATACCAAATTCCTCCTCCAGCTTAGCGAAAGCCTCCCTGGCCTCCCTCAGTTCTGTCTCGTTCAGCACAGGCAGCGCTGAGAGGAAGCCCTCCTGTTTGTAGCTCTCCTGTAGTTTAGCTGCAGGTGTGTTCATCTTTCTGTTTCTCCTTCCAAGGTTGGTAAGAAACAAACTGAAGATGGAATTTGAAAGTTAAGCAAGGTTTAAATTCAGTGAATGTCATCAAGGATGTGTTTTCAAATTAAACTTGTTTGTTTCCCCACTTTTTAAATCAAATCCGGAACATTCACTTAAAAATAAGCACTACTCCACCCAGTTGTGCTGAGTTTGCAGAAATTACAACTCATTACGTGCTTGAAGGAAGTTCATTACTTAAAGGCATAAGGGGAAAAAAACTACATAAACAGTGTTTCAGTATTACTACCACAAATATATAGTAATGACAGCTGATTTCTAAATACTGCATAAGATGGTCAAAGGGTGCGCCCTCTTTTTTGCTGAAGTATAAAATGTTATTGTTCAAAGTCTAAACTAACTAAAGCATAAGATTTCTTTCCATACCTCTTGTCTGCTCAGTCTTCTCCTGCTCTCAGTGAGTCTGGATGCTGTTAAATTCATTTCTCTCAGCCTTTATATCCTCTACAGCATCATGGGAAACTCCTACCTCAGTGACAACGTCTAGGAATGTATTGTTTAACTTCATCCTTATTATCTACATCCTCATATTTCATAGAAAGAAACAATCGCTGTGACACGGTCGGTTTGGCAGCTGTTGCATCATCCAGGTGTGTGAATGATTTCTTTGTTGGAGGTATTGGCTTTATGTGTTATTTTAATTTGCTGTCAACTGTTTTACATTAACAGGATAAAACGATGTGATTCATAGGCATACACTTTCTGTTGAAATCTAGAAGAAAAAAAAAGGTCAAAGTAGTTTGTAGTAATTACTGTAACTAGTTTCACACCAGTTCCTCATCCCTACCCCACCCCCATTATCCAATTATTCACAGTTAGGGGAATTACATTGAACACAGGAGAAGTAAAAACACTCCCAACATATCAATAAGTTGCGTTATTAGGCTGTGAAGAAAGAAACACGAGTTGATGAAGGGTGTGAAATGTGACATGAAATTTCCCCAATTTTTATCAGTTTCTACACAACAACCCACCTTAAATTGCCTTCAGGTCTGGTTGAGCTTTTCATTATTGTGTATACTTCATGTTTGTGTGCTTTACTGGCAGTTCACCTAATGTCGACCTCGCCATCACTGTGTACACACTAAGCACTCTTAGTGCATCAGCATGGCTGGAATTTCAAACAAATTTCCTTTTACCATAAGGAAGTACTTCTATGAAGTAAATCCATAAATAAATTCTATAAACAAATTTAATAGTTCAATCAATATTTATCCACTTACATTTGTACTACATACATACATATATATATATATATATATATATATATATATATATATATATATATATATATGTTTTATGTATTTTTTTTCCTGTCATGGTGTTTTAAAGAGATCTGACCCACATGCAGGAAACCACTCAGAGTAACCAGAGTAAAAGTTTAACAGGTTTATTAGGAGTCCAAATGGGTTGGATCCAGGTGAACTCAGAGAGCTGGTGAACAGGAACTGGAAGGAAGAGGGGAAGTTCACAGAGGTTAGTTCAGGGTCGGAGGGAACTTTGAACGACGTCTTGCAAAAACAGAGGTAAACTGGACTCACGTTTGCAGAGAAAGGTTTCTTCCTAGGATCCAGTCGGTGTGGGTTTTTCCAGAGATAGAGTGGCTCGTTGGAGGGCAGACAGGTTTTGGTTTGGTTGGTTCCTGAGGAGCAATGGAGCTTAGATTTCCAGGAGTACTTGAACTGGACGTGTGGAGATAAATCCCCTGCTCAGTGTGAAGCTCAAACAAATCCTTCCGGGGGAGAAGGCCAATAATCCAGTATGCAGGATGACTTCCTGCCGAAAGGCAAAAGACAAAAACAATGTTAGAACTCAGGGAAACAAAGACTCAGTTATACTAATCTAAACTCAGCTCGGCTAGAGTACCCAAAACTGGCAAACACTCTGGCGTCGAAGTAGTGACAGTCTCCCCAGTGATGAGCCAACCAGCCGCAGGTGTGCAGGAGGACCAACGAGGACAGGGCACCACCTGGTGGTGGAGGGAGAGAAAAACACCAAAACACAACCCACACAGACTGGATTCCTAACATTTCCCTCCATTGCAGTACGTCACAGATCACATTACAATGACTGTAAAAACTTTTTCACTCCTAAATCATGACACCCCCTTATCCCCCCATTCTTAAGGTGGTCCTAACTGCCTTTTTGCAAACCCTTAATCTACAGGATGCTTCATCTGCTTCTTTTCTGCTAATCCAGCAATTAATTATTTTCCTATCAAGAATCTGTATGGATCAAAGTGTATTGTTAAACATCCACTCAAGGAAACTTTTTCTGGAGACTTCCTTCAACTCTATTTTACCAAGACGAACTTTATTGTTTTTAAATCCAGGAACACAGAAACCGGAAGCAGGAAATAGATAGAAATTTGCTTTACTATTAGATGGCCTGCAGCCATTTTTACTGTAACTCCAGGAAAGAAGAATATAATTGATTTAAAAACCATGTGAATTTATCTACAATAAACATTGTCTAAAAGTGGTAGTCAAATCTCTGTCACACTCAGCCTTTGTCCATGCTTAGTTATGACAACAGCGGATTCTTCCCTTAATAGCAGATCAGATCGCTTTTATTGACAGAGTAAAGTCAGAAAACTGAGATAACCAACATACATTTCTGATTCTGTGTGGTAAAATCAACAGGAAGTATATTGTTACATGTTTTTGAATCCAAAGACTGGCTTTATTTCTTTTAATACTTTTTATGTTACTTTAATTAAACAAAAAGCAAAAATATTTTTCATGAAAAAGTGGTACAAACCTTAAAGGAAAATTAGGTGTTTGTGTACTGTGTTACCGAAACATTGAAGAAAAAACTATTTGCAGTAATTATAGAACTTAGACTGTGTGCCTTCTCGATAATAAAGAACATAAACAAAAGTACTTAAAAGCAGTTTTAAGTCATACTTTGATTGGTATACTTCATAGAAACAAGGCAGTACCTGTGGATATCTTTTCTTCAGAGAAAATCAATATCAAGCAAAATATCAAATAAGCACAGATAAAATAAGAGATAATTGCCTTAATGATGAGGAGATAAATTAGCTTTATCTATGAATTAGTGTCTAGAATCTTTTCCCCCACGGCTGCATTTCTGGTGACACCATCACTTAGGGTTAGCCTTGATGATGTCACCAGTGTGACAGAACTCAGGAACGTAAACAATGAGGAGCAACATGTAAGAAAGCCAGGGCTAAGTAAGCGGGGTTTATTGTTTTGCTCAATTATCAATTATCACCCTTACTGAATGTAAACCAAGATGTTTGGTCTTAATAGATCAAAAGCGACTGGCGCGGCGTGTTGACGCCCGTACGTTGTGTTCAATGGTGTCACGTAATTTAGTGGGTCAAACACGACTCTGGTGTTCCCACAGCATACAGATCAGAACGGAGGCAATTTTTACGCAGGTCGATTGCCGAGTCATTTAACACGGGTAGACACGCGTCAGTGAGCTGTTAACACTGCGACTAAAAGCCGATTGTGTCCGGGTTAATCGAGCTTTTCGACCATTTGTGACCAAACGACACAAAACTAATATGGGTGAGTAGAACATGACGTAATAATTTAAAATCAAGAAGCCAATGTAAAAACAGCGGCGTTCCCCTTTAAGGCTGAGTTTTGTCCAACTCAGTCTGACAGAAGAACACAATACAAAAGGAAAAATGTTACACTGTGACATTTGACTGTTAAAGAATTAATAGGTAATATAATAATAATAATGACACCTAGTGTTTCAAATTATAGGAATACACAAGACAGCCTTTCAGGTTACCAAGACAAGAGAGACCAAGACATAGTGCTGCTACATTTAAGATGGATGAAGAGGATTCAGCCACAGATTGTTGAGCAAATAGTTTTATAGGATGCCAAGTCTTCCTTAGCTCTAACTTATCATGGACCTTTAACATGAAACTCACAGAGGAGCAACTGCTCTCCAAAAAGTTGTTGGACATTTACGAAATATGTTTTCCTGGAAATTTTAAAAACAAAACTGTTAAGGATCTTGATAACAGCTGGACTTCATCACACTAACTTTGCAGGATTGACAATTACCTCCATCTAGTGGTAGACTTTTGGAATAGCCTCAGATTCACAGTTGGTATTGAAATTATCTAATTGTGAATCGATTTCATTTAAAAAAACAAAAAACAAAAGCTGTTTTGAACAACAATTTACAATAACTAAAACATGTATAGGCCACAAATAAAAAATAAAGATAGTACACTGAAATTCAATCAATAAAAGCAGAATAAATTACAGTGACATGGTTTCAGTAAAACAAAAAGAAATAACAAATCACCTATGTCAAAATCTGCTAACAATAGGTGCACCTATTGTTAGCGGATTTTGTCCCATGCAGGCCTCTACTGCAGCACAGGCCTGCATGTGACAGATTTTCAAGTCCCGCTCCCACAAAGAATGATGATTTTCAGTCCCACTCCCGCCCAAATTCCAGACGCATGAATCCGACGTTCGCCTACTGCTCAAGGCAATTCGTGTCATTAGTTTGAGGAATGAAAAACGTGTGCTTAGCTGAACACATTGTTGGCCGATTCTTCACCGCATAGTGCGTGTTGGGTGGCACGAGCTGCTGCTTCACAGCAATACCCAGCTAACCTACCAAAATCTACTGCGGATATTGTTTTTATAATCTTATATGCCACTCATCATCACGTTATTGTATTAAATAAAAATATAATAAGTTATAATTAATCATTTTAAACCTGTATGATGGAGCCCCACCCCGCACATTGTGATGTATATATGTGATAGAAATAGTCTCATAATTTATTGTACATTTTAAAATATGTTTTTAGTTCGTGGGACTGTCGCTTATCACTGTTCCGGCCCGCAGCCGCAATGAGCTTTCAATATTTGTCCCACGCCGCACTGCTGTGCTTTTGGTCCCGTTGGTCCTGAGGGACTCCCGCGGGAGTGCAGTGCACTACATGCCAGTAACATTACGCCACATGATTGTTGCCAAATGATGTAAAACAGTCAAAACAGATGTAAGCAAGGATAATAACATAATGCAGCATGCGTGTGCAAGTCTGAGCTAGATGGGGGGCCAGAGTTGGCCATGGCCACCCTTAGCCAACCATTGGCCACCCCTACCATTTATTCCCTCTAATACAGATGGTGAAAGCAGTTTTACTCTCAAGAAGAAAATTCAAAACAATACATTTTTTGTGGATAATTATCAATATACTAACATCAAAGATGATAAGTACAGAATTCGTGCTCTTTTCATAATTAGATGTTGCGTTATTTGGGGTAAAGAGAAAACTATGTGTCTCTGCAAATCATCTAGGATTCTTCAGTGAAATAAAAGATAAATAAAAGTTTTAATAAAGACTTATCAAATAATCAATTTATGTAGATATTATTGCTTTTAAATATCAATTTAATGCAGAATGCTTATTGCTACAAGTAGGTAAGTAATGAGAATGGAAAAGATTTACGCCCCAGATGTTAAAACTGAAAGAATTTTATCCACTATACCTTTGATTTAGAAATTACAGATGTTTAAATATATGCGTCTATTTGTTAGCAAAGGCTGTAGGAAAGTATAGTTTGTCTTTATTTAGAAAATATGGATGTTTTGCTCATTAATTTTCCTGTTGGAACAGTGTAGAT
>NW_015150689.1:1092024-1093267 GCF_000732505.1 Cyprinodon variegatus
GGGTGCTTTGAAGCCTTTGCCTCTGGGATTGCGACTGTTCAAGATGTCAAACAGCCTGTCTGTTATCTATAAACAAATATCTAAATTTACTAGAAGCACAAAAAAATATCACTGTAACTGAGTGTCAACAAGTATCAGATAGTAAACACCAAAGGATAAGGCATAGTATGATTTGTCTCAATTTCCTCTGTGGCTATGCATTTTTTTATTAAATTACTGCACTGATTTAAACCTGTGAATCTGAGATGTGGCAATAAGGGGGTTTCTGATGTAAGTATGAGGTGGGAATAAAGAGTTTTATCCAACTTCTAGCATATTGTTGAATTTGAGGATGTTCAGTAATTATTTAATTGTTCTTGATGCCTAAATTAAAAAAATAAATAAATAAAAAGATACAGGGTTAATTCTGGTGACATTCACATTTTAAATATTGCCTACAGACCAACCACAAATGGAAGGTGAGCGTTAAAGGATTAAATGGGTTAAAGCAATAATTCACTCAAATGTTGAAGATGATTTTGGTCAACAATGCAAATCCCTTGCTGCATTACCTTTATGAATTCTGCAGTAGCCTCACAATCTTTGAACTCTGCATAGCCCAACTCCTGCAACGTGCAGAGCGCCACTGCCACAGAGCTACTCAAAGTCTGAGCAGCCAGGGAGACCTTGATAAAGTGTAAAAGGAGAAATTAAGTGCCTATAAGCGCTACAAACATCTAAAAGTTTATATAAAATAAAACAATATATACAGATATAGCCCTAGAGCCCATTACTACTGCGGCCCTCTATACATTAAGCATCATACAAACATACCTTCATCTTCTGATTAGAAAAGTTCACATGCTTATCTGTGACTCTATTGGCAGCATGTAGTCCACTTTTCTTTTGGACATTGTTCAGATGGACTATGTACTTCCAATTGATACTGCCATGTATGCTTCCAATGGGGCTGTATGCCTGCAGAATCAGATTTTTTTTGTAAAGCACTATATTCTGCACAATCATGTAAATACAATCAAAATGTATAAAAAGCGGAGAGACTCAATCAGAGCAGATATTTGAAACAATGAGCATGTACCTGCAACATATTGCGTGTCAGCTTCAGCATGTGGCAAGCGTCCATCATAACAAAAACATTGTCCTTGGTTACTGGATGTGGAAAATGGGTCTTCAAGGGCTCACAGGGGTCTGCTTTTAGATCGCACCCAAGTTGAGTGCACATACTGACATTGGATGCATGTCC
>NW_015150690.1:0-11685 GCF_000732505.1 Cyprinodon variegatus
TTACTCCATTACTTATTTTTCTTCCTACTTCTGACTTCTACTCATTACATTTTCACACAAGTATCTGTACTTTCTATTCCTTACATTTTAGAAACCAATGTTACTCATCACTCTTGGCTTTGGTTTATGTTTATAAATATTTCTTTCACGTCATGTGTGCCATCCAATGAAGATAATTGGCGCCATCCACATCTAGTATAAACTAGTGTAATTGGATTAGTCATATGATGCAAACACTCATTGGTTAGCTAAAGGAAATCATTACAAGCCAGCAGGTACTCTTTGAACTGCAAACGTGAATTGTCTATACCATGCTACAATGTCGGACTCAGAGAAAGATGCCGAAATGTCTGAAAGGTCGAACACAGGCGAGAGCGTATCGGGAGATGGAGAAAGAGACCAACAAGACCTCCCTCATCCTCGACCCTATCTCAAAGAATTTTTCAAAATAGTCGAAAAATTGGCTGTTTTTTTTTAAAGGGTTGCTTTATACTTGAAGTAGTTTTTGGAGCACATACTTTTACTCTTTACTCACTTTTACTTGAGTAAAGAGGTCTAATTGATACTTCAACTTTTACCAGAGTGTTTTTAAACTGCAGAAAGACTACAGAGAAACAGTTTAAGAGCTCTCCTGTGATAGTCATAATACCACACCAAATGTTTTGTTTATAATTACATAGAAATTATATATATATATATATATATATATATATACTGCAATGGATTGGCGACCTGTCCAGGGTGTACCCTGGAGAGAGGCACCAGCACCCCTCGCGACCCCAATTGGGATAAGCGTGTCAGATAATGGATGGATGGATATATATATATATATATATATATATATATATATATATATATATATATATATATATTCTGTATATAAACTGAAAGAAATTGATTTGAATTTGAAAATATAAAATGCAATAAAAACTGCAATAAAGAAAAGAAATGGTTAAAATAAAATTTGAAAATTTGAAACCAAAGCTTTGAATGAGTAAATCGGTGCAACTATTGTTTTTGAAGGTAATTTTAACATATCATTATATATCATGTGTCGCGATAATAGCCCAAATATGTCATGATATTAGCTTATCTTCATATCACCCGGCACTAATGTCAAGCTTAAACCAAGCTTAAGACCCACAAAGATGTGGTTTACAAGGAATTTGTGGTTCTCGACAAACTTAAAATCCTTGCTATGTGCTGAGAGGGGGCTGTGTGGTGTGCTTAGATTTCTATAAGTTCTTAATTGCTTTTTTTGGTCCTAGATGCTAATGCAAAGGTCAAATTTTCCAGCACGACAATTTTTAATTCTGAACCTTGTCTCTGTGACCCAACTCATTATTAGTCAAAAATTACACATACAGTAGTATGGTTACGAGAGTTGACTAGCTGTGAATATGTGTTCCCTGGAGTGAAAAATCCAGTCTCTAGATCAACCTATAGATGGATCTAGAAATTGGCAGTTGACACAAAAATAATACTTGCCTAACTGCATGCAGCAGATGTCATTATGATGTGGAGCCATTTTTCAGTGGTGCTTTGCCTCTTAGTCCCAGCACCAGCACAATACTAACAGGACAAAAAACAGGTTTTGAACTATGTAAAAAACTGTTGGGTTATGATGTCAATGCACAGTATATTGTGTAACATCTGTTGAGGGTTGTGTGCTATAGGCAGATTGCAAAATTGTTATTTCTTTTTTCTCCTGTTGTCGCTTAGCTTAAACTAATATCCCACTTTTGGCAGAGTCAACTATTTATAAAATCCCAACAAAAAGGAAAAAGAGAAGAGTATAACATGCACTTTTATTAAATGCAGTTATTGCAGCAAAAGTTTACGACAGTAATTTTCCAATCTCACAAAGAAGGGGAAAATAATCAGCTTTCTTCTTTCATCCTTTGTTGTTTCAGTTTGAAAAGAAAATGAATGACACTCACATGGATTGCTGTATAAGAGCAATTTGATTATTATTATTAAATGGCGTGTGGTGGAACAATATTCATCCAAAAACAACTTAAATTGGCAATCTGTTTGTTTTTTTTTGTTTTTTTTTTTATGCATGACCTACACCTGCTATTAACATATTGGATCAAGTTTAAATTTGATGCAATCTTACAATCAGCATAATTCACAACTTTTTGATTTTTTAAACGGCCCATTAAACCCTTCATTTGAAAAGTTGGTTTAAAAGGTGCTATCAGAAAGAGCAGAAATAACAAGAAGTTGAAATATGTTTGAAGTTTAAATACATAAAAATATTGTAATGCAGTGCTGTGAATTATATTTTATATTGAAAATGTGTGCTTTTAGTTAGTCAATAACAATGCAGTTAGTTGCTTTTGTGAAACCTCTGTTGATATTTATCATTCTGGGATGTTTTTGGGGAGGTGAGCAGCAAGCTATACAATTTTATATATTTTTCCCATTACAGCTTTTGTTAGCATTCAGCTAGTTTCCAGATTAAATATGACAATGCTCTTTGCAGAGTGCAAAATGTCATGAAAGTAAAAAAATATATATATTTACAAAGTATATATGTGTGACATCATTGGAAGGTTGAGATTACACCCTTTTAGGAAATCTCCATTACTCAAACAAATGTCTGTTTATTCAATATTTTAAGAGGAAAAAGGGGTTTAGAATTAAAAAGATTGTGTATCTTGTTGATATATCATTTTCAAGTTAAATCCTGTGATTGATTGTTTATAGACACTCTATTTTTAAATTATTTTCCCCATTTTGCACTTTCAAATACTTATTTCTAAAGTGCACTATAACAAATGCATGGTTATACATCCGAGCAGACAAGACTGTGAATATCTCAGTAAATATTGGCAGTAACAATTCTTTTGATATTTAGTTATTTTTGTCAATTATAATGGAAGTGAGAAACTTTTTGACTATTTCAGGTGAAAACAATCAAATATACTACTTAATATTCTGTTTAGCATGGATAGTTTTAAACACAAATTTCCAGCTGAACTAAAACTTGTTTTGAGTAATTAGTTGACTCATTTAACTCCTTTGCAATTTTAATATTAAATAATATTTTAATATTTAATATTAAAAAAGAACAAGAATCTTACTTGAAGTTATTGTAGGAATCCAGTTAACTTTAATCCCTTTTAGTTTGTTCTTTAAGTAGTTGTCTGTTGGCTTGCACATTGCTTCCTGCAGACCTTGCAAGGGAAAAAATAATTAAGACAGAATGTGTAGATTAATAATTCTAATGGGGAAGAAAAGAAAAAGGCATTGCTGCCCTGTTGGGACTGGACACTCCAGAGGCAGGAGTAAAAGGAAAATATAAGAATCAAAGTTAAATCCATCTAGGGCAACATCTTTGATCTCACCCTGCACAGCTGGGAAGCAGGAGGGTAAGATCACCCCTGGGGTGTTACAGAAAAGGCTTCAGGCTCTTCTTTGTAACACAAACATTAAGATCATATTTGCTTTATGTTAAAACACCTTCAGTTAAAACTTATTAGGTGGTCACTGACAAAATAGCTGGACCTCTATGAGATCATGTTAATAGAGGTGTCATAATCTTTACTGGATGAAACAGAGTCAGTATCTAATTTGCTACCTGTAATTTCTTGTTGCATGAGTGCAAAATATTGCCTTTAAAAGAATGAGACATATTACAGTACATTTGAAAAATCAAAGAATCCCATTTTTTAAATTTTTTTTCTTTCAATCTAACTAAAGCTTTCACATATCCTATGATGATGTCAATATTATAAAAAGAAAAAAAAAAAAGTAAACCGAAAATCTGAGCCGTAGTATTTATATTTTAAGGTAAAAATACACAACTGGAAATTGGAAAATTGTTGTTGCAAAAATTGTAAGATATCCTTTCAACTTAAAACTAATACTCTTCAGAAGCTTTTGCCTTTTTAGCCACAAATAGTTAGCCGCTATCCAGGTTAGTCTGCAATGGTAGTAAGTTAAGGAGCCCAGACATCGTTGATTTTTGAGAACAATCTTCATTTTGTCTGATTACTTTTTTATTTTGACTGATTCTTGTTTGGATAAAGGTTTGGTTTTGGTGAAATACTACTGATGTTGTCAGTACTTACTATGCCCAGTAAAATCGACATTGGTTTTGTTTTACTAAAGATAACTACTACAGTAGAAAATCAATCAAGCTTTTTTGAACTTTTAAAATATTGCAAATATGAATCGCCGGCTAAAACTCAAATCTATTGCACTCTGTAAAATTTATTTAAATAAGCAGCGAAGATAATAGAATTTTTTTTTTCCCATGATAGCATTCATTTCAAATTCAGAGTAGAAACAAAAAACTTTGGTCTCCATGTATATCATCAAAAACTATTTAAACACATGAAATTAGCAATAGTTCCTGTAAGTACTGTTACCTGTGGATGCTAAATTTATGTCAATTCACTGTTTTGCCAGTTAAAGAAAAAGTTCTCAACGTCTATAAGGAAATACTTTTTTAAGACAAAGTTCATACGATAGTGGAGAAGCAAAATGACCAGCATCTACATTACCAAAGTATCTATCTCTGTCGCTTCTTCCACCATTTCAGCTTCCTCACAATATAGCAATTTATTAACCTTGTAATAACATTTACTCTAAAGATCATTTGTTAAGGCAGGACTTTGTAACAATTAGCAATAGTGCATCAGTAATAGACAGATGATTGCACTTTTAGTTGTGCGATTGTCCCTCTCTTGCTAAGGAGCAAGCAGTTAAAACTCTCTACGGCTTTGCTACTTTTGGATTCTCTCTAACCCGTTGGAAATCCAAGTGTTGTGTAAGCCAGGCTAAAACAGGCAGCTCTCTATATTTGATGTATGAGGTTAAAATTTTCACTTGTGGTATAACATTTTTTATTAATATCTAAAGTGGGTTTACCATGACAATTTCAAACCTTTCAATAAATCATCAGCAACTTTATTTATGAAGCGCTTTAGCAACAACCAAACCTGAAACAAAGTGCTGTACATCAAGGATAACAAAACAATGAAGAAAAGCAGAAAATCCTTATAATGGTTTTATAAGCTAAACATATAACAACAACATACCTAGAATAAAACAATCAAATGTGACATTTTAATTGATAGATAAAATCAATAATATAAGAGGGTAAAAGAGAAATTAAGAGAAAAAAAAAGTAAAAAAAAAAAAAGTCTGAGTTGGATTGAAAGCTAATGTGTAAAAATATTGGTTTTAATAATTAGGGGTCTTTCTCATGTGCAATGGCAGAGAGGTCCATAACTTAGTGAATGCTCTTCTTTTCCCTAAGTTCCCTTTAAGCTTCAGCATAGAGGTGGGAAAAACCAGGAAAAGCTTGTCATCAGACCTGAGTTACAGAGCAGGAACATAACTGTGGATAAAATTAACATTGTCTTTACAGAAATGTGTTCCCTTTCTGTACATTGGAGAATTACTCTTTACTATTTAGATAGAAGGATTTTAATATTCATGCTGTTGCATATTATTAAAATATTTTCCCACAAAAAGCACTACCCTCTTAACAAAGTGATGTTTGAGCTGTGTAGAATTTTTTCAACTTGTGTCTATTTGTTTGTTTATGCATGAGTGAGCCATGATGACAGGGTTGCTGCTCATGAGGCAGCCGCTCTGGCTGTGTGACAGAATGAGGTCGCCCCACTGCTGAATGACACGCTCGCCATGTCAGCCTACTTTTTTTCGCTGTTCAAAACTCACACGCTTGCACACTTACTTGTACACACACCTTACCATGCCCTAAAATATGTCAGCTTGGATAAAAGTTAAGCCTTTGGCTGTAAAGTAAAGTGCTGCCCCATTCTGAGACATCACAGAAACACGAAAGGGAGTGAGCATGTATTGGAAACACAAAACAATAAGATGATTATGTTGAATTCTTTGCTTTGTGACCCAGGGGACGGACAAATCTCCATTTGAGGGCTTTGGCCATAGGTACAGCGGCATCTGTTACACTAAGTGAAGAAAAGGCCACAATTAATCTTTATTCAGAGAGCAAAACTTCTTTTGTAAATGTTCCTTAAAGAGTTTACATTTCTAACGTCATTTTCTATTAAGGTATTGTAAGACACTGCTCCTCAACCTGTAAAAAACACAATTACATATTGCAATGAAGGACAATGAAGAAAAGTCTCTTGGATTAGTCAAGATTTTGTATTAATCTTTTCATCCATGTTTAGTCAAAGCAGGTGAACCTAGATATACCACAACTGTGGATAAAATTGTATATATTTCACTTAGAGAATCATATTAAAGGTTGAGGTAGACAGATGCACCATCCAGTCGATATTAGTCTTTTTTGTATCATTATCAGTTGATGCATGCCTTCACCGATTCATTACTGCATTCAGCAATCATGCTTTGAAATGACATAATGCATATTTCCTCTCTATTGTTAATGTTTTCTTCAATTTCTTGATAAATGTTTGTTACTGTTTAAATTGAAACCTTTTATCATTATGTCATTTTTTATCATGTAAATGGAGGAAGAGCAAGAAATATTAGCCTGAAGAGTTGTAGCACAAAAAAATGTATTAGTGGGAACTACATCCAGAGAATATTAAATCATGGTACTAAGTATAAATCTAGAAAACATAAGGACTGCAGGGGCAGGGGTTGCCTCTGAGTGGCTAGGACCACAATTTGACTCAGTCCTAAAAAAGAAAATCATAATAGAAAACAAGCAGAAACACTTAGGTTTGCATATTGGCATTGCACAGATAATTTTACTTGACCCTGAATGAAGCACTTGCTTTAAACTAGGAACATCACAGTGCAAGCAATTTGTTTTACAGCCTTCTTTCCTCCAGTTTTGTGAAATCTGTTGGAAGAGTGAGTATTCGTCATAATAAGGTATATAGTCAAAAGCAGGAAGTATATAATCAATGGCAGTTTATTCTAGTATGGAAAGATACATTTAGTTATTCTTTTGCAAAATTTTTACCCAAAACCACTGTGTTAAAAATTGAAATTGTTACAATGCTTGACATAAATACAGTGTGTGGTTACACTCAAAAAACCCCACTCTCTGAACAAAGTAACCCGAGTGATCCCTTAAGAGGTTTGCTAAAATGTGCTTTGTTAACATCTCACACATGAAGCTATGTGATGATATTACTAACATGCCATGGCAGCTTCCTCTGTGCGTCTGAGATACTGGCAAAGAAGAAACTGACATTAAAAGACTGCAAGCTGGCTATTGTGGACATGACATGATAAATGAAAATATGTTAAAGCTGTTTGTCATATCTTCTATTAACTCTGCTAGAAACACATTGGATATTTGAAAAGTTTTTGATACAGTACTTATCTGTAAAGAACACAAAAATCCATATGTCTAGTACATGATTTCACAAATAGAAGTGACACGGCCCAGCTGTGTACAATTGTCTTTTTCTTTCATTTTTAAAGAATTGCAATTAGTTTGGTGAACAACAAGTAGGATCAGTTTTAAAAGATGACAGTTTTTGAAACTAAATTAGATATAAAAAATTTTTTTTATATTTATCATATCTATGGCTTGGAAGATTTGCAGCACATTGGTTTGCTGTTGGCTATCCTACTTCATTAACTGTTATACTGTGTATTGCACAAAACAAGGAAGTGAACTTAAAACCATAAGGGACAATAGAGTTAAAATTAGTTTTATTTTTTTATATCAAGCCTCCAACACTGTCAATTCTGCCAGCTGCTGTCCGATGTGTTGTTGTACAATGATGTAAGGTGGATTTCCATATGCAAAAGACTGACATGATTTTGTGATCTCAAGGAAATTACATTTGTTTCTTCATGACACATTAAGTCCATAAGAACAAAGACAGTTTTACGTTACATGACTGAGGACATTTGTGACATAGAAAAGCATTTGAATGATGTAAATAGGTGTACAGGCAAAGATAAAACAGGTCTTATCTTTTCAACCTTTTGCAATCATTTTAAACACTGACAAAATGCTGCCTTTTCACAAAGTTTTCTTTCTTGCTTCTTTACAAATCATTTACAACAGATTTTATTTGCAAGGTTGAAAGAGAACTCGACTAATGAAAAAATATTCATTCTTTAACCTATAGGTTTGCAATGATACTGTACCTCATCGTGACTCATAACCTTTACTGTAATAAACCTGCAAGGTTCAGGTGTGATGTAAAGTGCACCTATTTTCTAGTATTAACAAAGTAGCTGTCCATATGCGCAGTTTGTCTGGATCAATATACACATGTCAGTAAAACTTTTCTTACATGACCAGAATGAAAAATAGCTTAATCTGACAGGATTCCCTGACAACATGAGCATTGTTTGAGCCAAGAATCTCTGTCTTTGCTTAAAGATAAAGAGTTACATTCCCTGGCTGGGTCTAGGGGGTATAAGGGAGCAACATGAATTTAGACAGTGAATGAAGGAGTCAAAAAGGCATTTAAACGGGTTTATTCTGCCATCTCTTTTAAATAAATAATGGTAAAGGCATCAGGGAGAGCCCAGGCCAGAATAACAAACAAAACAACCCTAAAAGAAAAAAAGAAAAGTGGACTTGCCTATAAAACCAAAATATACAAACCTATAAAATGACCTACCTAACCAACACTAGAACAGGAGAAAACTGGGGTTAAACAAAAAGGCAGCTCATCCCTACAAAAACCATCTTAGCAGATTTACATGGCAGCAACTTAACAGCCCATTAGATTCTACAATGACCACAGAGGTGCGTGGCAGACAAATGGCCCAGAGACTCTAAAGTACAGCTTCACTGGCCTTAAATAGTCTTCAGGTGATCTTAATGGGGCTGGGACTCAGGAAGCAGCATCCAGTCTTAAAGGCGGACCCTAAAACAGAGCAAGGTGTTAATTGGATGCGAGAAGAAAATAACATCCATCTTGTGAATGTAACAAGAGGAAGATCTTTTATTTCCAGGTGGATCTCAAAAAGTGTTCCTCCTAATTGTCAATCATTCTGGTGATATGTTTACATAAGGCCGTCCTACGTGCTCGCCCTCAGTCGGCTATCTTTATCTGCGCATGTGTACTTTCAGGGGTACGTGTGTGGTGAGCTATGGTTTCAGCCTGTCATTGAAGCTCACCTTTCTCACCGCGGTTCTTTGAAAATGGCCGAGGGTTGTAAGAGAAAAAGTGTCTAAGAAGTGTATGAGCAGAAAAGAAAGGCCTCAGAAGAGGCAGATATATCCTGGAGTGCTTTGCATGAAGAGCTCTCCTCATAAAGCATTATGGGATTTGCTGTCACAGCTGCATATTGCAGCCATAGGCTGTCGCTACCTGACATTGGCGACTAATGACAAAGATGATGCAGGTACTGCATGGTGGAGGAGAAGTTACGTGACTAACGGGCAGAAAAAAGCAGTGATCATCTGTCCGAACAGTAATTTAACTGAGTTCGCTATAAAGTCCACAATATAGTCCCTGCTCTATATAGTGATTGAAGGACTTAGGGTTTAGATCAGACTTTCGGATACAGGAAGCTTGTATGAGCTATGAGAACAGCAACTTTTAAACAGAGTATGCATGAGGAGAAACAGGCACGTGCATGAAACTACTTTTAACTACTTGATTGATTGCACACCTGACAGTAAATTTCCCTGCCCTCTAGGGATGGATATGTGTTTTCATGTTGTTTGATACCAACTTCAACCTCACTGTGCAAAATTTGTAGCCTGTGTTTGTCTTTAGATGTCTTTTCTTCTCACACTCAGCTCAGTACTTGACATAAACTGAGTAATGACACAAAATGAATATCCAAGGAAAATGCTTAAAATACCTTTTCAACCTTTTACTGAAACAATTTTGTTCTGGATGCCAAAACATATCTTGATTTACTGTGCAGCATGTCCTTAAACATTTGAAGAACTATGATTAGTTGAGAATAAAGAAAGATAAGTCAGGCCTAAAAGCACTAGCCTTGAGAAAATGGACAGCCAATTCATGCAGAATCTGAAAAATATATACTAGTTTTTGGTTTTTATTTGTTTTCTTTTTTTTTTATCTGAAGACACATTCTTGCTTGCTATCTACAAAATTTGCTTTTGTCTCACACTCAAAAATACAGATAACACTTATTTTTGGAGATGGATGGATTGATGGGGAAATTGATGGATGGGTGAAGGGACATGTCACAATACCTTTAAAAGTGTTGCTAAGGGTGTAGGTTGTGTATTGGTTTAGTTTCTTTAAATCTTTGGAATGCCCCTTGATGAATACCCAAATCCTGATATAACTTTTATAAATTGATAGATTGTTACATAGAGTAATTGAAGTCTTACTGACAGTGAACTTTTCTTTTAAGAAAAAACATTTAAAACATAATAATAAAAAAAAAAACCTGTAAAAAAAGCAACGACAAAGAAACAGACCTCAGAATTTTTCTTCTAAATCAATTTGTGTTTATGTGTGTGAATAGGCATTTGTCCTTGTGTACATGTAATTAAGCTTGAGTTCCTTTTTGGTTGACTCCATCTTTCTTCTAGGCTTGGATAGCCCTGTACTTTTACTGAGTTGTACTTTGTTTTTCATCTACTTGCAGAATTTCTATACTTCTGCATATTCCAACAGGAATGTAGACACATTTATTGTCAACAGATATACCTGCACAAGTGAATTTGTCATTAAAGAGAGTACAAAAAAGCATAAGTAGCATTATGCTCTGGCAAGCAGTGTTTTTTTTCCGTCAACAATGATGATGATGATGACGAAATTATCTTGCTGACGCTCCTTATTTTCATGACGATAACAAAAACTGATGAGCTTATCGTGTACGGTATCTTTGTTGATGAAAACTTGACGACTCATGGGTGTGAGTTTTCGTCGACGAGATAAGACTAAATAAAAATGTAAGCTCTGGTCGGTCAGATGTTTAAGACAAGCTATTATCAGCTGTGCTGCTGCTTCCTCTTTGGCAATGCCCAACTTGTGTGCAGGGGTGCACATTCTGCATGACCACAGCTGGACCATGGCAGCAGCGGCAGGGGTGAAAATAACCCGCAATCATCCGGTACTGCGAGTTCAACTCTGACAAACTCTGCTCTTCAAGCTGTGCTTGTGCAGAAATGCATCTTACCTCAGAGTTTGTGCTTTACGCTCTACTCTGATGGTTCGCTCTCAGCAGTATGGCTCTTCCTGCTCTTGCTACTTAATAAACTATATGGGGCTAATCATCCCTCTTTTTCTCATCTTCTGTCACGCTTAACCCAAGCGGGGATGCAAGGGGTGCTGTGACTGTCTCCAGCTGTCTGTACGGGTAAGAGGCGGGGTACACCCAGGACAGGTCGCCAGTCCATCACAGGGAAACACAGAGACAAACAGGACAAACAACCATTCACACACACACTCACACCTCAGGAGAATCTAGAGAAACCAATTAACCTGTTTTTGGTGTGTGGAAGGAAGCCAGAGTACCTGGAGAGAACCCACTCATGCTAAGGGAGAACATGCAAACTCCATGCAGAAAGAGCCGGGCCAGGAATTGAAACTGAGCAGCACCAAAAGGAATATAATAAATAATATCCAAAGAAAATATTTCATTGCATACTGTTTATTTTTGGATAAAGAGCCAGATGAAAAGTTACATAGATCTTTGAATATTTATTTCTCACAGTTCTTATTTCTTTAAATATTTCAACATTTTAGTTAACATGTTCATTAAATTTATGTCCAGGTTGTCATTGTTTTTCAAGGCATTTATATA
>NW_015150690.1:16976-24358 GCF_000732505.1 Cyprinodon variegatus
AATTGCCAAAGTAGAAAGAAGAATGTTTTTATTTTTTGCTTTTTTTGGAGATTCGTTGATCTGTATGCAATACATAATTAATAGTAGAAATGGGGGTATTTGCTTTTAGGTGTAAACCTTATATGTTTAAAACCATTCCTTTATTGTAAAATTTTTTTTAGCTTTTCTGTCAGCTATATAAACCAATGTCATGTGTTGAACTAGTTCTGCTATTTTCACAAATTTTGTGAGACACTTTTGTATAAAGTTCAGCATTAATTCATAAAAAAGCTTATTTGAATTCTATAAATGTAAGTTTTCAGCCCAACAGCAATGATGAACTGTCGGGCAGCATTCTATATCCAGCAACTGTAGTATCTAGGCAAGAGCTGTCAGTCTGTTAAAGAATCTGGTTGTTTTTCGAAGTTGTAAAGGTAAACTGTTTTATGAATTTAAACATAAAACTGACTAAAACTAGACTAAAATCTTTTTTGGGTTTTAGTTGAGTGACTAAAATGCGACTAAATGTCATAATAGTTTTCGTCCTGAAGACTAAGACCAAATCTAAGATAGCTGTAAAAAAAAAACCACACTGCTGGCAAGTTGAAACATATTGCTTAGTGAAGGAAAGTAAAAAAGAGATCAATGATTATGCACAATAAAAAAAAAGCATCATTACTTTCACCCATAATCCATAGGTTTATGCTCCTTGAACAAAAGATGGATAGTTTTAACAAAACTGACCCAACAATTGTGACACAGTTGGTCAAGATTCAGAGGACACTAGAAACGGCTCAGTCATTCTTCGTAGTTTACAATTCTGAAAAAAATACAAAAACTTGATCAGACTTGCTGTCCTTGCATCATATAGACCGAAAAGATGAATTGTCAACATATCTAAAGTACTTTTTAATAGAAGGGTTACCCAGCTTAAGGGCTGCTCTTCTGCAAGTTTTGGAAATACACTCTGCAGAGGCAGGGTGATGATCTATTAATGTTATTAAAGTGTGTTGAAGGAGGTATGTATCAAAATGTTACAGAATAGTTTGGCCTCCCAGCTGCATGATGATGGTAATCATACCTGTCAAGCTTAGGACTTTTTTGGAGGGTATCGAATAAACTGTCACTGCCAGTTTTTTCACCTTGTGTCGTGATATTATGGGAAAACCTTTGTGGTGTAACATGTATTCTTGCTGCATGCAAGGGTGTTTTTTTCAGATTTTCCTGACATTGTACCTCTTCTTTTACAGATGCTGTAACTCCCTTAAGTTGCATTTGTATTAATTAGTTGATTGTGAGCATATCTTAATTAAGGTTTCTAATCTGCACCATCAGCCGAATGCCATTAAGAAAATAAAAAAAAAAAAAAAAAAAAAAAAAAAAAAAAAATATATATATATATATATATATATATATATATATATATATATATATATATATATATATATATATATATATATATATATATATATATATATATATATATATATATATATATATATATATATATATATATATATATATATATACAGCAGAAATACTGACAATAGTTCCAGTTAAAACATGTTTGAAGGCATTTATTTCACATACAGACCAAAAGTTTTAGACAGCAGCTTTTGGTTCAGACAAGCACAATTATCTAAATTAGGTATTCTCCTGCATCTTTGCGTTTGTAGAGTTTTTAATGTATAAGAAATTGTATTTGTATGACAGTTGTATGATCACTCCAATCGCATGCCCTCTCTATAAGAAATAAGGCTGCTGATGAGGACAGATTATGGCATTTGAGAGTGACAGAGGGAAAAAATTAATCAAGTAGAGGACCTTTTGCGAGAAACCTAAGTCGGTTTGAAGTAGTTATAGTTCTTAAAATAATAATTTTTTCTTATCACTGTTTGCTTTAGCTGAGCATCTCCCTTAGCATCAATCCATCTTCAGAGTAATATGTTCACTATGTTGAATTGAGTTCTATTTAAAGGTATTGTGGAGGATTTTCGTGAATTTTTTTTAAAAGACCCGCCTTCTCCACTTGAAAAAAAAAAATGCACATGCACAACCCTGTACCAGGGAACGTCTATTAAACATGTGCAAGAGCATGCACAAGCCAATTTCTCTTCAAACATGCTCTGTTTAAAAGTTGCTGTTCTCATAGTTCATGCAAGCTTCCTGTGTCCTAACATCTGCTCTAACCCCTAAATCCCTCAATCACTATAATCACTAGAGTGGGGACTATATAGTGGACTTTATAGTGAACCCAGTAAACTTACCGTTCGGACAGATCACTGCCTTTTTGTCCCCTTTGGTCATGTAACTCCTCAACATCATTGTTATTAGTTGCCGCTGTCAGGTAGTGACAGCCTATGGAGACAGCGGGCCGCTTTGACAGCAAATTCCATAATCCTTTGCGAAGAGAGCTCTTCGTGCAAAGCATTTTAGAATATATCTGCCTCTTCTGAGGCCTTTCTTTTCTTCTTATACACTTCGTAGACACTTTTTTTCTTACAACCCTCGGCCATTTTATAAAGAACCATGGTAAAAAAGGTGAGCTTCAATGACTGTCTGAAACCGTAGCTCACCACACATATATGCTTGAAAGTGCGCAGACGCAGAAAAAGATAGCTAAACGGGGCTGAGCACATAGGACGGCCTTACATAAACATATCACCAGAATGATTGACAATTAGAAGGACAACTTACTTAGATGATCCACTTGGAAATAAAAGATATATACCTATACCTAAACTAAACTAAGAAATGCCTTATCAGCTCCAAAAGGAAGTTAAATGTTTAGAGGTTAATTCATCTAAACACCATTATTGACAAAAAAAATAAATAAAAAATGTATGTTAGAACTGTTAATATACAGTCATGTTTATATTACTATTTTTTTATGTATTTATTAGTGTTTTCCAGGCTGAACGTAAAAAAAAAAATGAAATTGTCTAGAGCTGTTTTAAACGAAATTTCTTTTTGTATACACTTGTGTATACAAGCACAGAAAGAGGAAGAGACTAAAGAACCAAAATAAGACAAAGTGCAACCATAGAGACTGTTTTTGTTCATTTGCTTTTTCTTTTTTACAATTAAATCTTTAGAACTGAAATCAGAAAATGCTTCATTGCCACAAATTTCTTTTTGTTTTAGTCAAAGTTGAAACCCATTTGTTTAGGACCGCCTTTGACTGTTAATGTGCATCAAATAGTGATGGATGAGAGGTGGATCACTCAGTGATGGGGAAGTAGAATTGCATCATAACCAACTTTGGCAGGCTGAATTTCAGCTGCCACAGGAACACATCCTCTGCTGTGCCTTATTGATGAGAGAGGTATTGTTCTACTCCTCATTGAGGTCTTGAGTGATGATACTGCCCAGGTTGTCCACATTGAGTCCGCAGCAGTGACTGGAGAGTTGCACAGGGTAATAAGGGAGTGCGGCTGTGCTCTACAGTCTGCGGCTATAGTTAGGTAGGAGATCATGTCCTGCAGCAGGGCTGGAATAGTGGTGTTTAAAGAAGAGCTGAAGTTGATAAGCATACTTTCCTGGGTAATACAAGTGCTGCAGGATGCAGTGGAGGGCCACGCTTGCTTCATCATCTATAGATCTGTTTGCTTTGTAGGGTAACTACAGTTGATACTAAAGAGGTTATGTAATGAATTTAATGGGGGTCAGCTCAAGTTCATCAACACTGAGGTCAGGGTGACAGGTCTGAAGCCATTTAGTCCTGTCCCTGGTTTCATAGGAACAGTGGTTAGGGTGAAGGCTTTAAAGCAGATTGACACTTGGCATGTCTCCGAGTGTTCAAAATGTCTGTGAAAAATGGGGACAGCTGATCTGCACAATGGTTAAGTGTAGATGGAGAGACACAGTCCAGTCCAGCTGCTTTGCAGGGGTCCTGTCTCTTAAACATTTTTTTGTAATTAGCAGAAAATGGAAGAGCCATGAGCCAAGCAGGTTCAACAATTTACTTTCAGGGTTTCTCTTCTGAGACCTTCCTGGAAACCCTAGTTCCAGCCGAGCCAATCAGTCTCAGATCCGCTCAGCAAGCCAAGCGAAACCCTCTATCCCCTGGAGATCCCAACACTCTTTCAGCGCAGAGCAAGCTGATGGCCACCTGCGTCTCCCACTTCAAGCACCAACAACACTGGTCTGTGGGAGCCACAGCACCCGCTCACTCGCCCCAGTGGATCGTTCTCATCCTGTGCGGTAAGCTGAGCTTTAACTCCATCTCCGTTTCTTGTGACTCTTATTATTATTTCCCCTCTTGCTTCCAGGGTTATCCAGCGCTGCGTTGTTGTTTTTCCTCTGGGGTTTAAATAAAATTTGTGAATCTGCCAGTTCTGTCACCTCATTGTGTTCTGCCTGTGTGTCAGAAAATTCAGCACCATGACATTGACTATACAGTAAATATAAAACTGCAGCAGGTCGGGGAAGATTCACCTTAGTCAGCAACAAGAATTCATGGAAGGAGATTTGACAGTTGAGGGACCAGACAGAAACAGAGTGCAAAGTTTCCAAATCTGAATTCCAGTTCGCTAACTTTGTCGGGCTTTGGGGAAAACTTTGAGTGTTTCTGAAGAAGCCAGTTGGTGTGTGATGTCATTGATGAATCTCTGAGGATTGTTGAATCTGTCCAGGTTAGTCTGGAGGAATCCTCTGAGAGTTACTTGTTGGTCCAGGCCCTGGACTCCAGGGGAATGCTCTAGATAAGTAATGTAAGAGCAGAGACAAGCAGAATGATCGAATGCACACAGTAGAGTACGGAATCCGAGAGCCGGTCCAGAGTTAGAACCTAGGCGATTTGAGAACCAGAGACAATCCAGGGGACAATTCCAGGGCGAGGTCAGGGAACAGAAAACAGGTCAGAGATCCAAAAGCACACGCTTACAGGTCAGATTGGGTTCAGGCAGGCTCAGAGAATCAGGAGGGAGAATCAGGTCAGAATCAGACAGGCAGACAGACAGACAGGTTTACAGGAATGCTGGATAAAACGCACCAATGGCTCATAATAATCAGGCACTAGTGACTGGTGTGAGAGCTGATTATATAGTCAGATGAGCAGGTGAATCTGATGGAGGCTGATTGGGAAGGGGGTGAATCTGACAGGTGTGTTGAATGATGAATCAAATCAGCACTAGTGCCAAGAATCATTATGTTTTTGACCTATCTGAAATAGAGAAGGTAGAGCTGTGCATTTCTGAGATATGGGAGATGGACTGGTTCTGGATGGAGGAGTCATTGGGGACTACTTAACTGGCAGAAGAATTTCTTTTGCTCAGTTGCATGTCCATAGTGGTTAAAATGGAGGAGGGGCTTTGGTTTTGAGTTAGTTCACGATATGAATCTCCTCCAAACAGATGTGGTTCCATTTGCAGATAACTGGTATTTCAGTCTCTCTGAGAATTATTTAGTGTCTCACACCTCCTTCCTAAATCTGCACTTAAATGACGTAAAGAAATCTTTCTCCCCAATCCTAAATGATTCCTCCTGTTCCGACTTCAGCTCTCTAAGTTTTGTAGCAAACTAGCCTTACCATTGTTATAACTCACTCTTTACTACTGCCTCCAAAGATCTCACAATATCTATAAATTCATACAGAATCATCATTTGATCTAGTTGTGGAAGCACCAAAAAGGTGCAGGACACCAGACCTCAAGGACAGTAAATAAGGAACCATGGTATACAGCTTTACTGGTTCACCTCTTTGATTCTTACACCACAGGCTTACAGAGCTGTTGAGGATGAAGCATCCTACGTTAGAAGGGTGGTGCTGCTGCATCAATGCCACTTTGGTTAACCAGCTGCTGTTTAAAAAAACAGATGCCTATGTATTTTGCCCTAATGGGGGTTCTGTGTCACGGTTCGCTCTGAACAGCTGAGAGCCAACCAGCTGCAAGACAAAGTCCAGAGGTGTTAGCTCACACAAGCAACTTCCCACGAAGCGTAAAAAAGAAAATGAATAAAAGTCACTAATTATTCCCCACTAGTAACTGAAGTTCGTCCACTCTGTTGCACAATGAGCGTACACTGGAGGGAAACACTGCCAGGAGCAGTGTGCGGAATTCCCAGCAGCAACCGCGCATGAGCGACCCAGCCCATGTCCCTCTCATGTGGCAGCAGAAAGTGGTACCTTTATTAAAATGTCCATAAATTCCACTGGTGACTAGAAAAAGTGGGAAATAAAGATGATGAAAGAGCTTCAGGAATTACAGCAAAAACACCATTAGCACACTGAAACAAAACAAAGTTCACTTAACTTCATGGTAGTTATATGCAGAAACATCTTTGTAATTTTGGAAAAAACAAGTAAGTTAAAAGAAAAAAATAACTATATTTTTTGCTCCATATACTATTATCAGACTTGCTTTTAAATATAGTACTCCGCTAAACAAGAATGGCCACTATACTGTAAGAGATTAACAACAATATAATTTGTTGTTGGCTATTTTCTTCTTAATCTATGATTCAGCTACAAGAATTAGCTGAAGCATAGTAACAGCAAATCTGACAGTTTTACTGTTTGTTAAATTGTTGCAGGACAACTAGATATACACACAGTCTGAGCACTTTCACTATGTGTTTTATGCTATAGAAAAAACAAAGCAAAAACACACTGTAAAAAAAATACACATGACCCAACAGGCCAAATCACAAACCTTTGCATTAACTATTGCCTTAGGTTAAGTCCTTCACACTTCTCAGATATTTAAGATAATTGAGCAAATTATGTATGCCTCTGTGTCATGTTCTTGGGTAAGTGTGGCTCTAAGCATCACTTGCCCTTGGACCCATTATTAAATTTGAAAGTTCTTGTTTTTTTGTGCTTTTTTTCTACTCAGGCATCATTAGGCACCAGGAAAATTTCCTGTAGGCTAAATTAGCTTCAACTGTTCAGCTGACCATTTGAAGTGGAGAGAAGCTATAAAGCCAAGCATGAAGAGTGTCTTTGTTACTGACCGGAGAAATGACCAGGTACAGTAGTTCATGTAAAAACCTTTGCTGAAAATAATGATTTCATGTATAGATTTTCTTTCTTACTCTGGATTGTGGTTCCCTCTAGGCCATATATGACATTTAAAATGCCAAAGATCAACTAAAGTCCAGTATCTGCTTTTAGGTACACCCCCCTCCCCCCAACAAAAAAACAAAACAAAAACAAAAGCACATTTTATCAGTTAATATGAAATACTGTGAATATCATTTTTGACATTATTTCATTTATATATAGCTTTTTGGGGCAATGTGGCAAAACTGTGTTTTAGCATAGCATATATATAAATATATGTCAAGTAATAGGGAAGTCATATTTGAATGTCAAATCATTCTAGCTTAAACATGTATATAAATATACTCTTTATCAGACGATAGTGTCCCAAAAGATAGAGAATTTCTATTTAAAAATTAAA
>NW_015150690.1:24974-28695 GCF_000732505.1 Cyprinodon variegatus
CCAAGAGACCGGCCACAATCAGACTTGCTTGCAAACCTTCGCCCACAACAAACCCGCCCTCTTGATAAACGACCAATCACATTCCCTTTATTCACTCGTGTAAAGTCGTGCACCCTTCGGGGAGAATTCGTATATTTAATGGTTGGAACGGCCGTTTCCCTACGACTTTTACTTGGTATTAAAATAATTGTGTAAGGATGAGTTCATATCTTTGTTTGCGATCTAGCATATTTGAATTTCTCTTATATATCATGGTTTATTTTCCCTGTGTTTGTAAAGATTATGGAACTTGAGTTGTATTATATTCCTAATTTAAGAAACAACAAAAAAACATTCAAGTAGGTACTGCAATATTTATACCTTACTGTAACAAGTTGATCTTATTAAATACTTTGTGATTGTTTATCTTTATGACATACTCTACACTCACAGTTAAATTTGTTAGGTGGAGTTGCTCAGTTGTTTCCTTAACACAAATTACATATCATTAAATCATATGGAAGAAACTTTTTTTTAACCACACCTAAATAAATATATATATATTGCGTGGTAAACAGCTGTCAAAGTTCAAATAAAGCATCAGAATGGGGAGGGTATTTACATAGATCTGTACCCTACTGGACCATTTTCACAGACAGAAGCATGGTCATACCATGGGATCTCCAGTGTCACCCATTGTAGCCAATCTTTAAATGGAAGAAAGGGAAAAGAGAGCTTTGGGCACATTCAGAGGAACACCAACAAGCCACTGGTTTAGGTATGTGGACAACATATTCAACAAAATTGAGTTAAAAGAAGTGAAAGCTTTCACAAGACACATCAACTCGGTGGACCACAAAATGAAGTTAACCAGAGAGGATGACAACTACAACAAGCTACATTTTCTGGACTGTTTGGTAAGCATGAAAGAAGATGGAAACCCCAACATCAAAGTCTATAGGAAACCCACTCACACAGACCAATATCTTCTTTTGACTCACACCACCCACTGGAACACAAACTTTCTGTCATCAGAACCTTACAACACCAGGATGAGTATGTCTCTGTTAAAACAGAAAGGAAGCACAAAGAACAGAAACACATCAAGATGTTCTCTACCCTAACAAGGAGTTTGTCAAATCAGCAAGGAAATCCAAAAGAGACGCAGACAAACATAATGGCAAGAAGATTGTACACAAAAATATAACCATCCCATATGTTTCTGGAGTCTCTGAAAAACTGAAGAGGATTTTATCCAAACACAAAATCCGAGTACATTTATAGACCAAACAAAACCCTTAGACAGATGCTGATGCATCCTAAGGACTAAACTCCCAAACCTAAGATGAGCAGAGTGGTGTATGCAGTTCGGTGCAGTGAGGGATGCTCTGATCGTTATATTGGAGAAACCAAACAACCTTTCCACAGAGGCATGGCTCAACACAGGCAAGCTACCTCCTCCAGACAAGACTCTGCACTCGACCTACACCTTAAGGACAAAGGACACTTGTTTGAGAACCAGAATTTTCACATTTTGGATAAAGAAGACAGGTGGTTTGAAAGGGGTGTGAAGGAATCCATTTAGGTTAAGAGAGAAAAAAACAACCTTAAACAGAGTGGGTGGACTTAGGTTTCAGTTCTCAAAAACCTATAACACAGCGTTAGAGTTGATTCCTTCCCACTATCATCTCAATCCTGAGCACCATGAAGGGGTCAAAACATTGTGCCTGTTAAGTCAGGCCAACAACGACCCTGACTCCACAAGACAGATGCATGACTCCTCATTACAGAGGCATGGGCCAGTTTCTGGTTAATTTGCAGGCCAAGAAGGACCCTGACTCCCCATGACAGAGGCATGACTCCTTTTTACAGAGGCATGGGCAAGTTTCTGGTTAATTTGCAGGCCAAGAACGACCCTGACTCACCATGACAGAGGCATGACTCCTAATTACAGATGCATAGGCCAGTTTCTGGTTAACTTGCAGGCCAACAACAATCTCAACAACTTCCCATTAGAAAGAGGTGGGCCTGTTTTCAATTTAATTTGCAAGGTTTCTAAGCCATGAGGCTTTTGTTGGGCCACTCTATAAAGCTTGGAATTCAACACTACTCCAGACATTTTGAATTGATAAAGCTTTCTAGATGGGAAGCAAAACATCTTGAAAATAAAAGTTCAATGGTTAGTTTTTAACCTTTTTAAGGTAAGATATTTCTAATTTTTTTCTTGACGAGATGGACTACTTACATAGATAAAGGGCAAATATTCAAAGAACAGGGGTTATATGGATATCAATGTTCAGTTTATGTCACTGCTCAAAAGATAATAGGCAGGATGGATTGACTGGATGGGCAACTGTAAGCTCAAATTACTATTTGTTGCAACCAAGGTATATGGAGAACAGCACACTTTGAAGCTAAAGCTTTTAATTACTCTGTGATCAGGTGAGTTTTCATCTGTAAAATTCAGATCATTGGAACAGGATTTAGCATTTGACTAACACACAGAACGAATCTTCAATGACTGTGATTCAATCTAAAAATTCTGAATAAAAGGGAGTTGGTCCAGATATGGCATGCGTTTTATGGCCCCACATGCCCTATATAAGGAACAATATAACTTTTCTGAGGCAATTATTTTTCAGGTCATGATAGCAAATTATTAAATCAGTTCCATTTTTCTACCTCAAATCACCATTTGAATACAGTTTCCTGTGGTGATCCTGTAAAGTACTATAAAAACAAGTTGGATAGTTACTTTCTTTGACAGAAATTATCCTGTCCAGTTTTGGTCTTATTGAAGATGGTTGTGCTAAACAAAATTTTTCTTCCCATTTATCAAATTGCAATGACAAAAAAAAATTGAACTAGAAATTTCTTCTTCAGGCCTTTTTAGAGGTTTGTTTCCAAATATTCCAACCTGTACAGAGAGGGGAGCAGAATCAGTCTGAGATTGAGTTTTGATGTACCCTTTAAAAGAAGTCAAAATTGTGCTACTGTAAAAGCAAAAATCTATGAACAAGACCTGAAGATTGGATAAACAAAACACAGATTCTCTGAAGTGAAAAAACAACAAAATACAACAGTTTTCAATTTGCTCGTTCACTACTCCACCAGTTACAATCACGCACCACAGGTACAGATAACAGCAGCAACAAGAAAAGCTTTTATAGCTGTGCAAATTGTTCTTCCTCAGGCTAAGTGTTCAATTCTTCAGACCTCAAAGCCCTCAGATGCTTCATGTAAGAACCCCATTGGGTATTGCACAGAGCTCTCAATCATCACTTTGGAGCTACTCTTTGGATGCCGTTAGATGATGGATCCCAATTTTCAATTTCAAGCCTTGCTGTTTTTGTGGCATGTGTCCAGAGGGGGGTCTTTCTCATGCAGGCAATGGCTGCAGTAACATTTTATCCCTTGCCCACATCCACAATTCATGAGGAAGGAGGGCACAGGCTGGCACTTCACAGACAGTTTTATGACTAAGCTATAAAACAAGCATAAAAAATTCTGCATTCTGCAAGATTATACTTGTTTTCAATTATGTGCCACACTATGCAGTTTAAAAATAGTGTAGTATAAGCATTGCAATATCCAGACTGCTTTTTCTAAGTATGGTTATATCAATGCTGTGCAGTGTGTTGCAAAAGTATTCTTATGCTTTGGAACAGAGCTCTTCAGCATGTGAAATGCTGGGCAGATTTTTTTCTTCTTGGCCAGGCTTAAAAAAAATGTATGTATATAT
>NW_015150690.1:28717-40910 GCF_000732505.1 Cyprinodon variegatus
CAATATGTGGAAATGCTTTTCTAAAGAAAGTGTAATTACTTGTGATTACTTATTAATTAGAGATAAAATATCTCAATGGAGTAACTTAAAAGGCTGTTTGCTCACTTCTACTCTTTTAGTACATTATGTGCCTAGAGACACCAAAGTGTCCTAATGTAATGTAGACACTGATGAATTTGTGCACATAAAATTTACACACAAATTACATTTAACCACAGCTTAACACTGTTCCTTTCAGTCCGTCAGGTTCCTTAAAGTGTCATGCTACATTCAAACTCTTCTCTGATTTTGAAATGTACCACATTTGTTGGTAATTCTTCTTTACTATGTTGCATTCTTGCTGTGTTTGACATTCTCTCTGTCTTTTGCTCGGTCAATCATCAGAAACATTCAGATACAGGGATCGTAACCCCTTACCCCATAATGCTGCAAGGCTATGGAGCCAGTGAGAATCATTGTGTCAGCTGGTATGGCTTCTACTGGGGATGGAAAAAACAAACCCTAAAAAAATATTGGATGACTGAGTATGGGGGTATAAAGTATTTTTCATAAATGTTTCCCTGCTGACAGCAACTTATTGGCACTGTACTTCTTTAGAGAAGCAGGACTAACAGGGTATGACACAAGTTTTTATCTTGCTCAATAGTGTCAATTAAATCCAAACGTAAAGAAACAAACAAAAAAACGTTAACAAGATTCAAACAGTGCAAGAGAGCACAATCACAATCACAGCAAAAGTTCTGAACAAGACGGTTTTTCTGACCAAATGATCACATTTCCCTCTCTCGTCTAGGTCTCATGAGAACCCCCAACCCCCCACCCCTTCCGACCAGCCAGTTTCACAAGCTATCCTTGACGCGCCTCTGCTCCATAGACCCCATAAGAGTCTTGAGCTCAATAAAAGTGATGGGATTTTATGTGTTATCCAATCAGGGCCTTACTTTCTTGCTGGTTTCTTCAATGAACTGAGACTCAAACATCAATAGCTATTTCTCATACAGACTGACAAGCAGTTTCCTGCTGCTCCAGGGTGGGTGAGATTGTGTCTGGGAATGGGCTCAACAGCTGCTTAATAAGAAACATAGTCAAAAACTCAAGTGCATTTAAATTCAAATTTATAATGGTGTTTAATGAGATACATTTACAAAGACTAAAAATTCGTATTTGGCCTATTATTTTGCAAAATCTACAGTTTAGCCTCTGCAGTATTCAATGAGAAATCACCATAGTTGTACAAATATGTTGAAAGACGTTTTGTTTTATTTATTTTTTCTTCTTCACCATGATGCTTTTCTCTCTGATCTATAATGTTAAAATTTAAGAAATCATATTGAGATACGGTTAGATATTTGACAAATATAAACAACCTTTAGGGGTTTAAATGTTCTCCAAGACTCCATACAAAAATTAATGAAAAAATTTGCCAAAAATCTGGCAACAGAAAAGGATTTTATGCATGCAAATGCTCATTTAAAAAAAAACTCTTTCTAGCTTTGTTTTGTCAAGACAGAGTGAATGATCCCAGACAAAAATTACAGGAGGCATGAGGGCTGATTGTGCTATACACTGGAGGGGTTATTACAATCAATCCTTTGGTAATGCAGACAAATTAGGAATAGGAAGTCACATAGAGTAGCAGATAACCAAAAACAAGAATCCCAATAACATGCTGACAGTGTCCATTGCAAATCCTGTCTGCACTGTTGTGAACTTTTAATTTGCTCCCCAAGTGTCTTGACTGACTACATCTCCAAAACTTGAAATATCAACAGAGGAAGTGGAATGTCTTTTTGATTCCTTGTGAAAATCCATATATAAATATGTGAAAGTGATTTATTTTCCCACTCAATCCCCTATCCCCTCAATGGAATATCATAGCAGTTAGTTTGGCTTATGTCTCTAGAGCTGGACTGGGTGTGAGTGTGTACATGAGTGTGTGTGAATGGCATGGGCAAGAAGTGATGGGAGAAATTGAACTGTCTGGCAGTATTATAGCAGCTATCAAACCCTGCTGCTGTAGCAAGTCCTCATAATCAGAGTCGGGGAGGCAAATTGACTGCTGAATAGATTGTGGAAATGCCCTGTCAAAACTGAATAGAATCCTAGCTGGAAGCGTGTGACATTGCAATTTTTTTTGCTTGTGCAAATGATTCACTTGTAATGGGGGGACTGACCTTTGACACTGCAGGGGTGTGTCATTTATTTACACTAATGCCCTCCATCTTTGTCAGAATATGTGCTTATAACAAAAAGACTTGGCGAGGCAAAAAGAGGAGATGGGATAAATGCATTACCTCATTCGACACTAACCACGGTGGGAGATGCTATGATTAGAACAAATTTGCTTTAACAATTGAAGATAGCTCATCTTTTACATTGAGGATTCGGAACAAGTCTGCCCTGCAGCATGAAATCCGTGCTAGCACCCCTGAGGCTCCTTTAATTAAATCACTCACCTCTATGCCAACTTAAGGATCCACATATGTTCATACTAATATGCACCACCTATATAAAAGCAGGGCTGATAAAACCTGACATCAGCAAAATTACCTCAATGAGTTTATGGTCCGGAACACTGCTCACCCTGCTAAATTGGGTTATACTAATCTATATAGATATTCCTCATCTATTGGTTTCATCCAGATCATGTCAGATGTTTTTATGCTACAAAATGTTATTTTGGCCCTCCTGTGAGTGCTTTCATTTGGCTTGAAATACCTGACCAAGCGGGCAGCTAAATTGCTGTCTTTCAATATTGAATTTGGCAGGTGAAAAATTGAAGTTCAACCATGAATGATTTTGAGTGGTCATAATTTTCCTTGGATGACAGTTGTGGTTTCCTGTTGTGGTGGGCCATGCTGTGTATACAAGGGAGACTGCCTGCCACAAAACATTTGGTGTGATAAAGCTTTAGCATTCTACCAGTTTAAAGTAGACCTGACAGCAAGGGTGTATGAAGCCATTATGGCTTGTCTGGAGGATTTATGGCATATTTAGAAAAAAATGTGATAAGTATTCATCACTGCTAAGTAAAAAATTTCAGTCGGAGAAAAAGGTTGTTTTTCCCTGCTGATGTAAACAGGGTTAGGCCAGGTGATAAAAATAAACTATGTTTATTTCTCTGATTTTATGTTCTGGCCAATATGGTATTAATAAAGTAAAAGTATGGTTATTGCCATTGTGGATAGTTGTTTTTTCTAAACTATAGTGCTGCTCTTTGCTTCTGCTTTTTTTATATAAAGGACTAACAAGAATATTTTTAGTATCTGAATGATAATAGTAGTTGTGGCATTCAAGCAGTCCTCAAACTACGTTTCTGTAATTTACAAGATTATTATGGCTTTATTTAAGTAGATTAATAGCAATGCTTTTGTTATTAATAAATGATGACTTGAGGGTCATGTTTCGGTAGCTACTGAGTTTAAATCCATTGCATTGTCATGATTGATTTAAGAGATCTGACCCACATACAGAGAACCACTCAGAGAACCAGGGGCAACGTTTAACAGGTTTATTGAGGAGACTTTACAGGAGTTGAATCTGGAACTCAGAAAACAGGTGAACCTGAACTGGAAAGTCTGGAGAGGAGATCACAATGAACAGTTCATGGGCCTTCGGATAAACTGAATGAGTCTTGAGCACAGTGGAAGAGGGACTCACGTTTGAGAGAGTTCTTGTCTGTCCTTGATCCAGTTGGTGTGGGTTTATCCAGAGAAGAGGGAACTCGTTGGAGAGCAGACAGGTAGACAATTGTTGGACCCTGAGGAGCAATGGAGCGGACTTTCACTTGGATTTCCGAAAGGGACTTGAACGGAATGTGTGGATGTTTTCCCCTGCTCAGTGTGAACGCGATTAATCCTTCCAGGGGGAGAAGGCCAGGCATCCAGTTACACAGGAAGGCTTCCTGCCTTAAGGCAAAGACAAAAACAAAGTTAGACTCAGAGAAACAAAGGCTCAGATTAGACCATGCTAAACACAGCTTGGCTAGAGTACCCAAACTGGCAGTAGTGACAGTCCACCACTCAAATACTCTTCAGTGATGAACCAACGAGCCGCAGGTGTGCAGGAAGGCCAACGAGAACAGGGCACCACCTGGTGGTGGAGGGAGATAAAAACACACAAGCAACCCACACAAACTGGGTTCCTAACATGCATAGGCTTAGTGACTTCTTTTTACTTATGTATAAAAAGTAAAGTCTATTGCTGTGTAATGTAAAGAGTACATATGTTTTTGGACCAAAGATAGTGTTTTTCCTAGCCAAAATGATTTAAAAAAATGTAATTTAAACATGCTTACAGTTTCATAAACCTTGCTAAGATACCCAAGGTCATGATTCTGCCCTTTCTGTTCTTTGATTCTGGGTTTTTTGGTTCTCTTTAGGTTTCCACTTTGGGTTTTCAGTTAAACTTTGATGTATGTCATTCTGTTTTCTAAGTCAGTTTGGTTTCCATTTAGTGTCATCCAAATTATTTTCTAGTTATATTTAAGCAATGTTGTATTTCTTATCTACTCACTGTTGCCCCCTTGTGCCCATCTCCTTTCCCCTATTTCCCTTCTAGATTATTCTGTCCGCACCTGCCCCCATCAACTGATTACTCCATTCATGATTCTGTTTGTCATATATACACCTCCGCTGCAGTTACTGTCGAATGGATTCTCTTCATTCTTTCATTCCCTCCCTAACCGATGTGTTCCCATTTGCTCTGGTTCCTGTGTTCCTTAATTACTTATTTATGGATTTATGTTTCTGTTTGCCACCGCTCGTAATTTAATCTGTTGAACACTACATCAGGTTCGGTCTCTACAATATTGAGCAATATTTGACAATATTCCTCTCTGGGCTTATACATGTTGTGCCATATGCCATGATCATACTTTTTGGACAGTGGGAACCAGTGTCCATATTTCATCCTGATAGGATGACCAGAGAAGAAAACGCAGCTTTGGTGAATAACAGCTGGGGGACTTCAGCAGCCCCCCTTTTTCAGCCAAAGCAGTCACATGGAAGTCACAGAGGTGTGAAAACCTACCCCCTCCCTGTAAGGACAGAACAAAACCACAGAGCACATAGGATTCTTCCTCTTTTGCTCTTCGCTCTTTTGCCTCTTCTCTTTCTCCCTCGTCTGATCCAGCCTGCTTCTGCTCCTGCGCTCAAAGCTGGGGCCCACTGTGGCCCACAGTGGAGATGCGGGCCCCAGGGAAACCAGATCCCCAGAACCATCAAGGATGAGTCAGAACTCTTCAGAACCTAACTGCTGCAAACAGAACTTTTGCAACACATTTCTCTTGAGTTTCAGAACTTACAGAGCCAAACTGGATGNACATACACAATGTTAAAACATATCACTTCAAGCCTACAGGTGTGAGCTTTTCTAAAATTTGAGTCAACATTTTTTATCCTGTTTAGTATAATTTAATGTTCAAGGGAATGCAGAACATTACAGCTCCAACGTAGAATAAATACACGAGACCATGAAAAATTGTCTGTGCTTCCTTTCTTTTGTCTAGCCTTTCTTTTGCATGTGTCATGATGATCCAACAAGGCCTTCATTGATATAATGCCTTGAATATACAGCCAGTGCACAGCAGCATATACATATGTTAGCTGCTGTCACCCATAGTATTGGTTTTGGTGATTGTAATGGCAGCCTCTTATGAGAGAAAATTAGCATTAACTAGTATTGCATCAGTGGCATCAGCAGTAAGAGAGGGACTTCTATTCCAGAGGTTGTTAGTTCAAGATCCACCTTAGACTTTTGAAAGTTGTGATAAAACACAAGTATTTTGGCTAATGTCACTAATTTGTATTGGTTTGCCCAAGTACAAACATAGATTGGGTAAAAACACTACCAAATTACATGGGTTGGTTTATCCAAAAGATTGGTTAAGCACATAACTTCCAACCCAATTAAAACAAAAAACTGTGGAAAAACCATTATGTTTGAATAAATTGACCTTTCATTTTGTTCATCATTGCTTAATATGCACAAGCATTTTCGCAAAAAAAAGCATAACTCACTGACAGCCAATCACACTACATTTATTCCCTCCATGAAACCAGGGTTCATTTAAAAAAAAAAACAACAACACAAAAAAAACTTTTAAATGAACAATAAACTTAAAGTGTCCCAAAGTTCAATAAACACTTTTCAAAGACCTGACCTAACTATGTGAGTCGACTTGCTGGTCCGGGATGAGGAGGAGGGGGTGGGGGGTCAGCTTTGGATATCAGTCCCCACCAGAATGTCTCCAAACCGGGTCGGCTCGCAGAGAGATTTAGATCAGTCTGATGCAAGCAACAAGGGAATTTGATGAGCTTTAATAGATGTTTTCAAATTATGAGTATCTCCGGAGGCATCCTTCCAGTGATTTGACCAACATGCTCACTCCTCAAGTGGTGCAGAACAGCTTTTTATGAGGCGGAGGCTACCGCTTTCTTCCCTGCAGTGAAACTGATAGGTCGCAACAATACAATGCGATCAGTAGCTCTGACGGCAGGACAAAGGAAGAAGCTTTGTTCACTTACTTGTAGAAGGATCCCACATGGAATTCAGCTCTCCTGACGAGCATAAGCCTGCTGGAAAACAGGCTGATCGCTTGCGCGCTTCGGTTTTAAAGCTCTGATTTGATCAGACTGATCAATTCAGCAATGTTGTAACACAACATAGGTATAAACATGAGTTTCTAGATTTGGTGTTTGAAAATATACTTCTATGTGTGCATGGCTAAAAGGTTAGCTCAAACACACCACCTTAAAGAAGAACATAAAATGAAGAATTGTGCCTCACCCTGTATTAAGTTGATACAGTTTGACAACAAACGGCCGAGCAAGTAAATTTGCTACAAACATCCGGCAGTAAAAAATGTTATGGAGTCAGCAGATCTAATTATGCTCATCAAAAGAGTACATGCCTACTGAACACATTGAGTATACTTTAGTTGGCTGTACGAGCAAAAAAGGCAACACAAAACTAAGTTAGACAAAAAGATGAAGTCATAATTCCTAAATACTGTAGCACTCATGTATCTTTTCTTTTAATGCCCTTTAGGCCACTTCACATATGGCACATATATAAAAAATCTCCAGTGACTTGGGTTTGTCACTACCTTCCAGGTGGACAGTATTTCAGTTTATTTAATTAAGGAATTCATAGTGCTCCCTGCCATACATGTGCCGGCCTGAAAATAGAGCAGCTTGCTATGCGGAAACATAGAACCTGATTTGCCTGGCTAAGAAGAAAGAAAGCAGCTGTTTAACTTTATGACCACTACTTCCACAGCTGAGAGAGGCACAGACCTTAACACTGAACTGTCCATGGTTGCCTTGAATTATTATTTTTTTGCCTACCATCATTGCTGAAAAGGCAATGTTGCGGCTGCACATTTTGCATCTAAATATAGGGGTTTAAAAGTCAGGGGCAAACTTGCACACAAAAAAACAAAAGTCAGATTGTAGGGGCAAGAAAAAGGCATAGGTGCAATGAAGAACATGGCAGTGTGCCTGTCAACATTTTCTTATTAAAAGAACACTTTCCTGTGTTAATCAGGGTTGGAATGGGTAATAACTTCGGATTACATTAGGATGTTCCTAAAAATGCACATTTTGAATCAAATGCTTTTACCTGGCTTTCTTGTTATTCAAGTTATGCTTCAGCCATGGGTGTCATTTTTGAGAGAAAATAATATTTTTGTTTTATATTTTGTTGATATACAGCTGTCAAATTATTTTTTTATCCTCTGCTGGAAAACCAACCATGTTTACCTATTTTTTCTAGGGTAAACACTGTCATAAAAGTATTAAATTTTAATAATTTAAAAGAAAGAACTATTTGAAAGAATTGTCTCTACCTTTTCAAATTCCTGTCGCTTTTGGATGTGGAAAATAAGTACAATCTGCTCTTCCAGACTCTGTCTGAAACACTATCGCACTTATCAATTTTGCATCAAATCTTAGTAAATTATCTGCAACACACCCACTCATCTCAAGTGATTTATTTTGTTTGCACAGGCAATTCAGCTCTTCTTATTCATGATATTAAAAGATCAGGTCCTATTGGAAGGATGGTAGTTCATCTTATCTGTTTGTGTTTTGCCCTTTTACTACAGAACAGGCCATTTTATGGACTTGTGACCTGTCCAGTGTATAACCTGCCTCTTGCCACCTGACAGGTGGAGATGGGGACCAGCATGATGGATGGATCAATGGAAGGATACACTTTTGCTGCAAAATAAAAGTATGCTATTAAGTTTTACAAAAATAATGCATTGCAAATAGGCATTTGTTGTAGTTTTCACCTTAATAGAAATGGTGAATTAATATTCATAAGTTAATTTTCAGTGACTGATGTATTTTAATATAGACTCACTTTTTTTTATATAATTTGAAAAATGGACAATTCGGCAGTGTGTGATTTGAACGAGGCACAATTTTCCATTTGAACAATATCCTCTATAATATTCTAACAGCCATGATGAACTCTTTTTGTGGGAGGTAATATGCCAATTTTATACCTCATTTTCACTGATATACTATGAGCCTCTCATGTCTTCATGAGGAAAAATCTTTTTTTCACCATAGGTAGACAATAAAGTAAATCTGCTCTCTAGGATTGCACCCTCTAAATGCATCCTTTATGGTTCCCTTCCATCACAAACCTCCTGTTCCTCCCAGCTACCCTGCTTCAATTTCATCTCATATTTCAACCCCATCAAATGATTTCTAGTCATTTCAGGAAATATGAGACATTATGTCGCTGATAGAGGTGGCAGGAAGTATACATCCTCCCTGGATATCATGTAATCGTAAGAAAGCTTTCTGCACTGAATGTTTATGTTTGTGCTTCACTGCCTCTTTGGGCCTTTAATCACCGCTCCTTAGCGAGACCACTGATTTCTCATTACTGGCTTCTTGGAGCTACTGACAGACACATGCTGGGGACAGCGAATGACATGAGCCCCCAAAAATCTCATTACCACAAAGTCACATTTCTGGGAGAATGACACAGAACATTCACTCCTGCACCGTCTTCATTACATATCCTGCTGTGTTACTGAGAAAAGGAACTGTTTGAAGACAAATGGTCTTTCCATTCTTCAACTACTCATGAGCCACATTATCAAAGTTCACAGTACCCATACCAATTGCAAATGTAAAACTGAGATTGAGCTGCGAAGAGGCATAAGTCTGTGTTGCATTCAAAGCTCTGGAACTTTTTCATATTCTGGCACATTGCAATTTAAATTGAGGTTTGCATGATAAAGCACTTTTTTATGTAAAAGAAAAATAATAAAGCCTTTTGTTTTAATATTTTACCTCAAAGCTTTGAATTGCATTTGGATGTTGGTTTGGTCATGTTTGCTGAGGCCAAGTTCTTTTGGATAATTAAATTGACATTTCAATAAAGCAAGTAGAAGGATGAAGTGGTTTATTTTTACTGGAAGATGAGTGAGGTGACTGTGTACATCCCAAAACACAAAAGCCATGTAATGCCATAACAACCCAAATCATCACAGACGCAAAAACAACTCTTTAGATTTAAAGCAATACCAACTCTATGGCTCTTCAGTCTTCTTCCAGGCTCCTTTATTTTCAGAGTATGCAAACTTTGGCTCCATTTGAAAAGAGGACTTAGGAGCAGTAAGTATCTGTTAAGTTCTTTCCTCCCCTGACCCAGATACCATGCTTCTGATGTTTTCTCTGATTCAGGAGTTGCTTGAGTAATTCAACATTGGCAGCCAATGTGTATTCATCTGTGCATAGTGGCCCTTGATGTGCTGACTTCAGCTTAAGTCTGCTCCGGTTGAAGCTCCCCCAAATTCTTGAATCAATTTTGGTTAACAATCCTTTCAAAGCTGTGGTAACCCTTTTTGTTTGTGCATGTTTTTTTTATTGCTCTCCTTCCCTCCATTCAGCTTTTTTTTTATTGATATGCTGTGTGAATTGATAGCACTGTGTGAAAAGTCAGCAATTTTAACATCAACCTTTTGTGTCATACCCTTCCTGTGAATTGCCTGTTTAACAATTTGTAAGTCAGCAGTCTTCCAAACAATTTCGTAAGCCTTTGAATGAATATAAATGGTATTTTTGTACACACATATATATATATATATATATATATATATATATATAAAATAAGATTTACAATGGTCCTATTTGCGGCCCCAATTTCTTATGCAATAAGAGTCAAGTCCTGCATGGGCTTGACTCTTATTGTAGGTGAAAGGCCAGGTCTTGGTAGGTTTGCAGTTTTTCTATACTTTTTCCAGTGTCAGAAGATAGGATGAACAACATTCTAAAAGATGTCAGGATGTCATTGTATAGCCTATCCTATTCCCTACTAAGTGTGTGTGTGGACTGGTAACTAGCCACCGAAAAATAACTTTTATAAAACCTTAAAGGGTGCTACTACCACAGTCTAAATTAAACATGATTGGTATGTGGATTCAGATGTTTCTAATTACTGTGTTCACTTATTAGTCAGTCAATGTTTCAGTATTTCAAGTGGTCTCAACCGCAAAATGACCAGGTGTGTTTTGTTTTTCTTTTTTTTTTATGCTGGGCATCTCAGAAAAATCCTAATCAGTATGCTGATTACAGCTTAAAATAAATGTTGGCTTATTTATTCTTTAGAGGTTTTTATCAAAAGTGAATGTGGATGTCTTTTTAAGTTGAAGCAGGCTTTTAGACATAATGTGGAGGTTAAACAAAGCAGTAAAAGCGAAATTATGCTTGCAAATACATCCACTAAGGGGAATTATCAATGACATGTAGTGGTAATGAAATTTTCAGAATATTCCTATTACTCTTGGATTGTGAAATGTAATAAGCAAAGAGGACAGAGTAGTCACCTTCCAATTGGGATTCATCTCAGCTTCCACTTGGGACATTTTAATGTGTGTTTCTGCAAGGCATTTAACCCTAAGTTACCAAGCAGTTTGTTTGACAGTTTATGAATGTTTGTGAGATGTGGGGTGAATTCTTGCAGTATTTGTTCACAAACACACGAGAATCCATCTTGTACCACTCCGGCTTCAACCGTTTAAGATCGGCCCAAAATGGGTTAACTAATCACAAGCATAAATTGTTATAATTGCCATAATTTATTACTGTGATTGCCTATAGATAAACTTTGGTAGGTAGGTACTAGATGTATCTTCTTCCAATCACCTTGGAAGGTTCTGCTGTATGTTCCTAATTTCTGTGAATAGATTTGATAGAAGTTCCAGATTGATAATGTGTAGAACTAAACCTAGTGCTTCACATGATCAATATAGATTGCCAAGTTAGAATTTGGCTTCTTTGCATCAATGGAATTAATGCCAGTCATTATCAGTATCAGCGAGTGTTACTCAAGAAATAAGACAAAACTAGCAACAGGACCTTTGAAGCAAAGGCTCATTTGTTAAATCAAATTTAATAGATCTGCTAGTAGAATTGCAATTGATTTAACTGCAGCTGCAAGCGCACTTGTCCTAAATAGAAGTGTAAGTTAGTTTAAACAAAGCTCTTACATATACAGAATAGTTTTAACCTCTGCATGAAGTTACCCGAGGCATTTAATGAGGCATTTTTTTAATCACCAAATGTTAGGGCAAAGACAATAGGCATTTGTTTTCTTTATGCACTTTCCAGACACACAGGAAAAAATACAAAGGAAACAATCAGACTGGCTTTTTGGATGAATGAATATAACACATTTTTTTCCTGCGTATGATCAGGCTCTGTTTGCTTGCAGCCTTACTTTGAATGGCTGGTTCACACTGATGTCGAGAGGTGGAAGTTCTTTTGTCAGACCCCCCGGGATAACGGCAACCACAGCGTTTATTTGTTTCACCATGTTTTTCACATCAGCTGTGAGATGGGCACGCATTGAGTCACAGATTAACAGCGATGGTTAAAAAACACCTGGTCTCCTCACATACACCTGCCTCAGCCACTCTTTCATCATCTCCTCATCCATCCAGCCCTTTTCATTTGCGTTAATATCATATGTCATCAGAGCGATGTGTCTGTCTCGCTGTCAGCTCCCAGATCAGCTTCTCTGATGCGTTGATGCGGCGCTTCCAGCAGCAAAATTTTTCCATCTCGAGCAGCAGCAGCACGTTGGCGGTGCGTCAGATGCTTAAAGGCTGCGGGACCTTTTGCTGCACCTATACGCGCGTCAACCATTGACTTTGCATGTAAACTCGCTG
>NW_015150690.1:40963-57107 GCF_000732505.1 Cyprinodon variegatus
CTCGTCCTCACGATATATATCGCCATATCGCCCAGCTCTATGGGGGTGAGTAGAAAATGAAGGCTAATTATGTTTTGGGTGTACTATTCCTTTAACAGCGATGGTGATGAGTGGAAAAAAAACATACATTCACCTCCCTCAGCCAATCTTTCATTATCTCCTCAATGAGGTGGTCTCAAAAGTTGGCAGTAACAACACACATAGGGCGCACCGCACCAAAGGGCGCACCGCACATTTTGAGGGGAAAAAAAGAGGTTTATGTGCGCCTTATAGTCGTGAAAATACGGTACTTGAACATTCTAATCTTCCTCAGTCCACACAAAACACTGATCATTCTTGACCTATTTATATGGTAATAGTGTGGTCAGGAGGGGGAATCACAGGAAACTGCAGCGTTAGACTTAGGAAGAGGCACCTCGCGGCTGTGTGTATCATTCTAAGATAAAATGGAAAACATTTAGTAGTTCTGTACAATTATGCTGTTCCTAAGGCCTATGAAAAAAGGTATGTACTTCCTGTGCTTTATCGATATACTTATATAAATGATTTTGGATTTTATCATGATCTGCCCTGATAGCTGACCTTAATTATTCACATCATTCACCTGCCTAACTTTACCCGGTTCCTAATCATCTCTCATCTTATCCACGTGTCTGTTGCTTTATATTCGGCTCAGCACAGCTATCGGGGCCAGATCATTGTTCGTATTATGTTTGTACGTTAGTTTGAGTTTGGTTATTCTAGAGTTCAGGTTCCAGTTGTTGAGGCCAGTGGTTGAGAAGGTTTTAGTGTTTATCTTGTCGTCTCCTGATCGTGTCCTTGCTCTTTTCCTCTGAGCTCTCTCTGTTCCTGTTTTGGCTCGGCAGAGGGGGGAAGCTAGTTTAAAATCTGTAGTAATGGTTCCTAGGTGGAGTACAGTTGAAAGTTTCACAGTTATCCTGGTACCGTGTCTGGTCTCAGTCCCTCAACTGCTTTGCCTGCCTGTATCTGTGCATTTCTGTCTGAGCTTGTTGCTGCACCTGAGCTTGTTGCTGCACCTGCCTTCACGCTCTGTGGATTCCCGGAATGCTGGATCTGTCTATTTCTGTGTTGATCAAAACCTCAGACCAGGCTGTGGACTCCTGGATTCCAGAACTGTCCTCTTTGATATGTTTTCCTGAACTGGACCATATTGCTGCCTGCTCACAGAGGTTGCTGCATCGGGGATACCCTGGGTGGCTCTGCACCACAGCTCGTTTGGCAGTCCATCCATTGGATCCGGCCTTCCTCTGAGAGGATGGACTGAACTGTTCACCCAGGTAAGTGACTCACACAGATAATACTCTCCCGTCAGATGATAGTGGTCACTTACCTGTGTTTCTCCCTCCAGAGTGTCAGTGATTGGGCCCCCCCACAGCAGCTGCAGTCCTGCGGATCCTCAGCTTCCCGCTTCTTTTCCTTTATGAGTTTTGTGTTAAGAAACAATTTGAACTTTAACACTGTCTGTCTCACCTTGAATACAGGGTCCATCTGTCCCAAGTTTCATGACAAATAAATTCTGTTAATGCTTCAAGATGTTTCTTTCTTTATATACACTATCTGAGAAACAAACATCCATCCTCTGATTCAGACTGGGTCTGATGATGAAACACAATAAAACCTGACTGTATTTCAAAGTGCAGAGAGACATTTAGGAATATGTGGGAATTGTTATTCGTTGTCAACTGTAAGGTTTTTTTATACTAAACAGAACTGTGGAAAATAAAATGACAATTTTTCAAAAGAGATACTTTTCAAAACTGTTTAAACAACCAACATCCTTAATTTCCTTTAAACATCACATCTAAACTGTTTCTTTCAGCCTTGCTTCTCCTTGTTCTTTCGTCAATAGTGGTAAAAAGTAAAAGCAAATATGGTCTGAAGCTGGATCTTTATTCATTTGGTATTAGAGGATGAAATTCTGTCTCAACAAGTTGACCTCTCTTTCAAATGTGCAACATTTGCATCTGAAAGGAAGCTTTTTTATGATTCAAGTGAGCTGAAGCATAAAGTAAGAGGGCACTTGATCTACTATCCCATTATCACTGTTTCTTGAGACATCTGATCTCTGTTATTTAGCATAATACATAAGCACCAAAATATGATTCTTTGTAATTTCAGGAACGCTCTTTTGACACAAACATTTCCTTTGTTTGTAATTTTGCTCTACAGAGGCACATGTACAAACATAGTGATACAGAACCTGTTTTGATATAAACCTTCCTACAGGAAATCCCAATACTTGTTTATAAATCTTCAGAAATATAGCAATAGCGTAAAATATGTTACACAAACAACAGAGGGGAAATTATGGTAAAAAGAGGTATAGTATTTGTGTAGTAAGTTTGAAGTTGAAGGTAGGGGGATGAGGTTAACTGGGATTTGAGCTTAGTCAAAGAAAAAGGCATACTGCAAATACCACGTCCCTCAGGTAATGTAATGAGGCTAAATCTCTTGCTCACTTAATTTATAATTATCTGGTTAATATTAGTGCCCTTGGTCATGCTGAGAACACAACACCACAATGTGCTAACCATTAGCTCCTTTCTATTAATGCAAAGATTTCCTCTTCTATTACAAACACTTTTTGCACTAATCCCAATTCCCATAGCCCCTATTACATAGGCTACTATTTTTTGCAAATGTACGTGCATGGGGGATGTGGTATGATTCTTTTTATGTCCTTGTGTTGGGGAAGATGAAAGAAGTTACTGGTTCTGTGAAGAGAGCATTACATTAAAAACAAAGTTGAATGAATTGCAGACATACATACAACAATTGTAGAGTTAGCCAGCAAGCTCTTTTTATATTTCCAGTTTGTAAAACATTCAAGCAGATAATTTGTAAAACAGCATAATAGGAAATTCCAAATATTCAAATAATTAATGAATCTGAGTTGTCCCTGAAGATGTGAGTTTTTTTACACTTTATAATAATGACCAGAGTAAAAAAAAAAAATTAAGTGGCTGTTTTAGCTTTCTGTCTATCTCTATCATATAATCTTCTGGTTGTGCTCCTTAACAGCAAATATTAGGGTGTTTTTATGTTTTGTAATTAATATTATTGTTACACACGGAGACATATCACAAGCCAGATTATTGAGATAAGAAAACGAAGATACAAGATCTGAAAACTAACACAACACATATTCATTAGCAATATTCAAAATATTGCAGTTAAATTTGTCTATTGAGATTCTTGTTTGGGACAAAATTATACAGTCATGAATGTTTGAGACCTTGATAAAAAACAGCATATGTTTCAGCGGGTTGGACTGTTGCCTTTCCTGCATGGAGAACGCATGTTCTCCCCATGCATGTGTGGGTTCTCTCCAGGTACTCATGACTGCCATGTTAGTTAGCTTCTCTAAATTCTCCTTAGATGTTGGTAAATAGTTGTGTGCCTTTCGTTGTCTCTGTGTTGCCCTGCGGTATAATGGTCGACTGTCCAGGCAATACCCTGCTTCTCGCCCATAGAATGCCGGAGACAGGCACCAGCCCCACCCAACCTTGTCAGGACAAAAATGGGTGAAACAGTGTAGAGAAGTAGTGTGATTTTTAAACCAATTTACATTCCATTTAGAACAGTACATTACTGTTTTTTTTTAACAGAAACTGTAATTTGACAAAATAAAGTTACATAAAAAACATTAACAGAGATGTTGACATTGGCAAAAACCCAAACAAAAATGACTTGGATCAGTACTGAGGAGAAAAAAAAGCTAGTTGTTGTATTTAGTGTCAAGTTCGAATTCAGATTTACCAAAAAATATAAAATAAATATAGGGCTATAGGCTACTAATGTCTGTGTAGCATTCACAACTAGATTTGCACTGCGAGGATTGGTATATCTTTGATGCATGCACGTACATTAAGAGGAGCTGACAAAGTAATGGACTTTTTGATTGGGAGTTAACCTTTAACCACTATGAGCTGCAATAAAAGGTAAGGAGGTCTTTTTGTTTCGTTAAATGGAAATATTTGCAGGAGATCGGATAATCCTAAACTCTGTATTGGAGCTTAGGAAATAGTAGCTTTTAGAGGCTTAGTAGGGAGTATAAAATTTGATAGAGAGTGGAAAGATTTTAGATATTGTGTGCTTTGAAAAAGCTAAAAAAAATGTTTAATCCATTGTGTTAACTGTATTAGTTAATTTTATGAAAACTCACTCTTGCTATTATAATTCTCTAATGACAATGCAAAGGATCATCTCATTTACAGGATAAATACATAAACATTTTTTGTCATTTTACTTTATCTTCTCTTTTTCCTTTCTTTCCTGTCTCCAAGATTTGAGATCTAAAACAGTGTGTCTTGTGTGTGGTGATTAGGTGCTATATAAATAAATTATAAATAGATTTGCATTTTAATATGTTGATCTAAAAATTTTGAACATCATTTCGATTTATACCATTACATCAACAGCTGATGTAACTAATTTAAGAACCACTCTTATTAATCAAGAGACACCAAATTACTTGGCATGGTCATCCAATAGTTTGTTGTTGTTATTCATAAAATATGGAAGTATAAAATGTATATTAGGTGAGTGACAGTTTAATTTTCACCATATGGGTTATAGGCCTTCTTCCCCCTGAAATGGTAACCATGGCACCATCACCTGTGAGGACACCAGAACTAGCGACAGTTTCCATTTATGACATGTCAGCGCTGCATGGCTGGGGCTATGCAACATTTTTTTTATTATCATTTTTAAAATATTTATTTTTGAAAGGTTGGGACATTTGGTACCTGCAATTTTGTCTGCCATCGCTTGCAACAGCACAGGGCTGCAATTATGAACAATCAAGATTTGTTGCTCTCTCTCTGTGTTTGTGTCATTTAAAAAAATTTTTTTCTCCAATTCGGTTCCTAATTTTAGCAGTTCCAGAGAGATAAAAACAACAGTTAAAAGTTAAAAAGCAGTCAAAACTGATTTAATGGAATATGACACAGCAGTTTTTAATATAGCTTGAAGTGATGTCGGCTTTTGGATTTTTTATTAGAAATGAATATGTTAACCTTGCCTATGATTGGAACTGGGGGAATTCTGTGAAGGACTGCAGATGGAAATTGGAGAGGAAACAAGCAGGTGGCTAAATCTCTTGCTGCATTCTCAGCATCAATCTTCCAGTGTCTTGCCCTAATTAGGCTCTATTTACATACCACACCTGCTAAAATAGTGTTGTTGTTATTCTCAGATCTGCTTGTTTGTGCAAGCAATCATTTACTGTGGAGATACTTCAGGTTTTGATTAATCCAGCAATTATGAAATTTAAGATCTCCAAAAATGTTTGTAAGATATTTCTTTGTTGAAGGTGACTTGTTTAACAAGACTTGTTTTTGCTGTTTACATTTATGTCAAAATTTGATTTAAATCTACATTAAGTGCTTTTAAATTTCAGGAAACAAAAATGACCAGTACTGCTAAATGTATAAAAACCTGGTGCCTTAGTTTGTGAGACAGACACTGAAACTGCTTCTCTCCATAGGCTAATTTAATATAGTCAGATAATAGTTCGTGCAAAGACCCCTAGTCTTTCAGTCCACTGCAGATACTAAAGCACAAAAAATGAGGCAGCAATCATGCAGTACATATATCTTTTTCTACAATAGATGGGTGCTACTGTGCAAAATAACAATGACAGGATATTACAAAGTGAGGTGGAACTTGTGACTGGGATTTCAGCTGGATCTGTTTTATTTGGTAAGATAAGATTACTGATCATTTTGGCTAATAACAACAAAAACAAAAGCACTCTCCAGGTGAGCCTAATATGTTTTCAGGTCATTGATCAAAGTGCTTTTAATCTTACTCAGGGAATCGTGGGTTGGAGGATAACCCAGTAGTTTCTGATAGCATCATGAGGAGGGGGAGCTGGGGTCCGCCCACCTTTGTGCTTTCTCACACTAAATTTACAGCCTCCCTTAAATTCATTCATTTACATGTAGTAAAAGCACTCTTGTTTCTACACATATGTCCATTCACTTACATGCACGCCCCAACAAACAAATAATTCAAATGGTTGCAGGTCATACAAACACAGGTTTCTATTACATCATTTTGGGCTGCCCAGTTCGATGTTGGATAACGTCAGTTTAGTAGAGTCAGTCACACAGTTAGGAAACTGTTTTCAGATTTTATTTATATACTGTAGCCCAAATCTGCCCTGGCACATATAGACAACCAACTATGTAATGCTTTAAATGCAGCAAAGGACACGTGAAAAAAGATCAAAAACAAAAAAAGAACCAATTGTGATTTTTGTGTGTATCTCTTTGCAACAAATTTTTTTTCAGCCTTTATTTATTAAAATCAAGCATCTTTTTTTTAACTTTGTTCATAGCACTTCGAGATACAAAGTCCATTATAAATACTATTATCTTTTTAGTTATTATTATTATCATTATTTCCTGGAACTACATGTCTTTAAATTTCATCTTTTTTTATTGTCATTGTCAAACTGCTAGTAGAACAATGCATTCTGCTTACTTGTGTGTCAGAAACAAATGGTTTCTTAACATCTTTGTAGATCACCTGCGCCATGCCCACTCTACATGCTTAAAAAATGTTTGTGGATATGGCAATGTTTGAAGATCCGGCCCTAAGATAGGGAAAGTCCAGCTTTCCTTTCCGTATGCTTTAGCCTATATAGTATACATCCTATACAGCCTTTAATGCTGTATAGGGTGTGTATAGGAGTTTTTTTTTTCCATATTGAATTACATTTTGTTTTTTAGTATTTGACTGTTTAACCCTAACCCTAAACAGTTGCTTCACTATGCTTTAATATGGAATCTAGTATGTGTTAATTGTAGGTATAAATGTGTATAAATATTTGAGATAGTAAGTATAATTTCGCTTATTCAGCATGTTAAAACTCCATAACTGCTTTACTCCAAATGTTTGTTTGATAAAATATAATTAAACAGTGATATATTCACTGTTTAGGGAATTATAATTCAACAGCATTGTTAAATTTACTTTTATTTTTTGTATTTTGCAAATTTTTAGTTTTAAGTTGATTGAACTGTTATGATCTATGTAATATAGCTTTTAAACTGAATTTGGTTGGATTACTAGACCCACTCAATTGGTGTTGAGTCTTTGGTAAAGGGAGTCCACAGCCTCCGCAGTCATTGTTATAACTTCTCCTTCTGAATATTTCTCTTTCTCCTTCAATGGATCTCTTCAAAGCTATCTTTGTAGAGAAAAAGACCAAAGAATTGTTACTCACTAATGTGTTTGTTCAACTCAAAATACGTTAAATGCTGCATACACTGTGGTATGCAAACACCACCATATACCTACTTTGTACCCCTTTATAAAGGAAAAAAAAAATAGGTTAGAAAAATGTAAATTTTCTTGAGTCAGTGTTTGGAAATTTTCTCCTGCAAAAAGGCAATTGGGAAGCAGGGCTACTTATTAATTAATTGTCTTATTTTTTATATATTCCTATGCTGAAAAATGAATGATTCTTTTTCATAAAAGGTTATGCTGGGATAAAGATAAGTATACAATAAACAAAACAGACATTCATGAGGAGATAACAGTTTTTCTTCTAAGGTATTACTATTCTTCAAAAATACCTTATTACTCTATGTTTTAATGTATTGATTATTATGCTTTCAGTGTCAAAGACAAATCTGGACATTGTTAATGTAGTGATATTTGGAGCCTATATTCTTATTCTAAAAGAGTTTACATTGAGCAATATGAAACATTATATTTTATGTACATTAATTGTGATGTCAATGAAACTTAATTTTGACTGACATTTTTTTAGAGTATTCTTGGGTAAGTTTAGATTAAAATTCTAAACCTGATACAAGTAGGGAAGAAAATCCAGACAGATCCAGTTTACAAGATTTTTTAATTAAAACATTGATTGCAGATTTGTGATTTTTGTCAAGCTTTTTATATTACATTGCATTGCACATTTACATCTGCACATAAACATTTGTGTATATTTTTATGTTCATCTTTTGTTTGGTATATGTGGGAAGTGAGCCTACTGAACTGAAACTCATATTTTTGTGGTACGAATAAGTGTACTGCTAATCCCTTTAGTAATCCTTCATAGTAAAATTAATGTGGGTGTTTCAGACCAGCAAATCAAGCAGCAATGTAACCCATCCAAGTTAATACATTCTTTGTTTGGGAAATATTTGCATATAAACTGAAAGCAACACATAAATCTAAAAGGTAAATTTGAGCGTATCATAAATCCTACATCAAAAGTTTTCCAGAACTCTTCCAGGAGAACATAATTATTTTTCTGGTCTATTAATTAATGAGGTGTTTCGTTTTATTGCAGATTTTTATCCAGTGGTTTACAATATAAGGATTTAAAGGACACAGCCAATGCTACACTATTTATGTCGCAAGTTTGCCTTTTAAAAATGTTAGTTTATGTTAGTTTCCACACATGGGTGGATACCCATCTATAAATGTCAAACACTCTTTTTTTTAGCCCTTTGCTCAGTTTTAAAATGGGGATCACGGCAAGGATAAATGTTCTTTCTTGCCATTTGATGGATACATTTAACTACGGTAGTAATAAAGACTTTGCTTCCCTCAAATGTTCAGCCTTCTATCTTAAAACAAATCTTTTTTTCAAGATAAGTAAGAAAAGACAAAGGTTAATAGCAGCAGTGCTTGGGTGTAATCTCTCTGCAGCCTTTAAAATGCATAGCAGAACAGCAGGGAGATGATAGTTGTCAGTTTTCAGTCTTCACACTAGATGTCAATCCCAGCACATTTCAGAGATACTGGCTTTGAAATGCCACCTTGTATCATGTCTATGAGTCTTTAAAGCACTCAGCGGAAACCAGGGAATACATTTGTTTATTTAATTTGCTATGCTTTTGATTTCTTGTCTTGTTAATGTTCTTTCAACCTTCATGTAAAACAAACACACTGTAATAACTGAAATGTGAAGAGAACTTACATTTATACAAGGAACTACTCTGTTATCTTCCATGTAAAACAAATAGGGCTACACCTTAAAATCACTCAACCTGAGCTCCCCATAATTACATTCATTTTAGGTTGGTGGCTGTTTTTCTTGTCTCTCACTCACTGAACATATGAGTGAAAATGGTTGAGTTTAACAATTTTTCTGAATTCTGAATACTATCCAGTATAATTCTGGATAGTGTTCTCTATAACATCAAATCTGTATTCGGATATACTCCCCATGCTCAGAAAACTTATTTAGAAAATATTGGCAAAATATAAATGAAGATGTAAGTGCTGTACAATATTTCAGTTAAAACTAAACTGTGATTTGAAGTGATACTATATGTTAGGATAATTATCATGTGTGAGTTTATTACACCTTGGTATTGGCTGCCTGTTGCGTCAGAAATGATGTTTTCCACAATAGTTTACCTGGTTAAGATGGTTCCTCTGCCCAGATATAAAGTTATAATCTTTATTCTGTACGTGGGAAATAATTGAGAATGGAATGAGAGCGGTATCCTTCAGCTAAGAATAAATTGTAATATTTTGATAAGGCTGGAGCCATGATGTCTACTCATCTGCTAACGTGTATGATGTAAAATGTGATGATGTGGCAGACTGGAGATGTATAAAATGTCTCTTTAACTGTTAAACAGGGCCACTTCCTGAGAGGTGAGCAGCTGCCGTCTGTACAACTTCTAAGCAACTTCTCTGATCTGAGTAAGATTACAATCTCTATCAGAATCTGTTGTCATGTCTCATGGTTATTTAATACATATAAGTTATGAAGTGTTATTTAAAGAATTTACCCCTTTTCCTGAAAAGACAGTGATCTCTTTACAGGAAAAAGAACCGGATAGATAGAGCTTCAAGGTGCATACACAGACCCTATCTTTAACATACAGCTTACACAAATCTCTTTACAGGCCACAAATCAGACTTTTATGGAAGAGTGGAGAGAAGAAAAACCATGTAAAAACATATGTAAGAAGGTGCCCTGGTCCCTGACACTGAATATAAAGACAGGACTGTGTGTAATTATGAATTAGAACCGTTATAACATAATTTCCATGGTACAACATTGTGCTGACAGCATTTTGATGTGGGGATTGTTAGACTGAATGGTTACATGGATGTAGTTAAGTAAAGGCAATCCATCCATCCATTTTCCATTACCCCAAGCGGGGTTGCGAGAGATGCTGATGCCTATCTCCAGCTGTCCATGGGCAAGAGGCAGGGTACACCCTGGACAGGTCACCAGTCCATTTTAGGGCAACACAGAGACAAACAACCATTCACACACACACTCACATCTAAGGAGAATTTAGAGAAGTCAATTAACCTAACAGTCATGTTTTTAGGTTGTGGGAGAAAGCTGGAGTACCCGGAGTGAAGCCACGCATGCTCAGGGATAACATGCAAACTCCATGCAGAAAGACCCCGTCCGGGAATCAAACCTGGAACCTTCTTGCTGCAAGGCAGCAGTGCTACCCACTGCGATACTGAGCAGCCCCGTAAAGGTAATCCTGAAGAGAAAAAAAAAGAATAAATAAAAGTTTTAATTTCAGAAGAAAAAAAAATCTAAACATATAGCAGAGGCTACATTCAAGAGCAAAACATATTCATGTGTTCAAATAACCCAGTGAATGTGTTGACATTAATCCAATTGACGGTGTGTGGCGAGGCCAGAACATTAGTATGTGCACAAATGCAGCGCTTTGTGCCCAAGGGCACTCTTTAAGCAACTAAATAGAGGCTAGCATGAAGTCACATGGAAGTCAGAGGTTTTAGAGCATGAATACTCACTTGACCTCGGTTTCTTAAAATTCAAATGTATGTTTTGAAATCTACACAGTAACCTTAATGCAGATAAACTGAAAGTGGAATGGTAGAGAAAAGTTCAAAGTCCGGCATATACTATGAGACCAAATAAGAAACCGGGAAGCAATTAGAAATCTCCAGTGATTGACTGCCGACCCGTCCAAAGTGAACCCCACCTTTAGACACCAGCCAAATCATTGGATAAGTTAATGGAGATGAATGGATGGATAAATGGATAGATTTGAAATCTGACCAAATGATACATAAAGAAAGTATTCAACAGACATAAAGCAGACATTAAATAACCTAACAGGGACAGAGTGACCACATGCATGCATAAGAATACATAAAAACTCCACATGAGGAAGGGGGTTAGGCAAATACTTAATTTCCTCTAGTTTTGGTTGACAGTTCTAAAAACTATACAACTATGCAGCCCTTTTCAATAATTATATCAGATCGTAGGTAAATGGATAAGCTTGTTGATTACTTGGAAAATTATCATGTTCTTTTATTCTCAAGTCCTTTGGATGAACCTCTTAACCTTGTCATTTCTGCTGCTCAGCATCACAGGATTTAATTTTAAACAAAATTTGAAACACCATTATCTCAAAAAGCGTACCATGTCACCATCTGAACTGCAAATTATCTACTATCGTCTCTAACACTCTTAATTGCACTAAAGGACTGCAACTCTTCACTTAGCTATAATTTTTGTTCCTACTTGAAACTTTTTCTAACAGGATTATTTCAAAATTTTGTGAGGATGTTGAGGTGTTGGTGATCTGAACCTAACCTTGCTAAAAATGATCTATACCTCTGTCTTCATTTGATATAGCCTGCTAAGAATCTGCTCCGCTCAGTTTGACTGTTGGAGGTAGTCTGCTACCTCTCTCTCTTTTGATTATGAAATAAGTGCTAGATTGCCCAGGGTGAGATAGTAATACCAGATACTCAAAAATTCACTCCACTTAAATTCTGCTCCTTTCTTGCTCTTTTATGTATACAGAGTGCAACAACTCTGACCAACAGATTTTGCTACAGCAAAAACGTAATCAGAAAACTAACACCACTTCAGGCATTGCTTCCCTTGGTAAAGACCGTTTACCATGAACGTGAAGCTGTTCATGACTTTATCACTTTTATAATCACATAATTTTCTAAATCCTTGTTTAGGTCTCCAAAAGAATCATTTCATGTTGAGGTGATAAAGATGACAACTGTCAGTCTTCACATTTTGCTGTAATCTAGTGTAACTTTACTTCCAAAATCATCAAACAGAAATTAAAATATCAAAGGGGTTTACTTTTTTTATTTAGATGCTTCTAGAAGCATTAACTACCAAACTCTTTGTTTGAAAAATTACAGTACATGAAAAGTGTACTCCTCCTTGCACTTATCTATGTTTAGCTTTTTCAAACACATATTCGGTATTAGATATTCAAATAAAATAATGTCATACAAAGATAGCCTTAATAAATACAAAAGATATTTCCAGATGATAATTTCATTTATTAAAGTAACAAAAAAAACTATCCAAACTAACTCATACCCAATTTGAAAAAGTAACTGCTACTCTAGTCACTTTGTGATTTGACTTGAATAAACAAGAAAATTAATGAAGATATCCTCAGGGTAATGTGTTTTTTACTGGTGATCGGAAGCAGCAGAATGCAAGAAAGAACAGAACTATGGTCTGGAAACCAGACATCTTAACAGATCACACAGAGGATGTAGACAAAACAACATAGAAAACCAGATCCAAGATAATTCATTACCAACTGGGGAATGTACGGTAGCAGCCTTCTAAAATGGCCCTTCCCAGTCAAATATCCACAAATCATGACAGAAACAATATTTTAGTAAAACAATTTATGGTTAAAACTAACTGTAGGGGACCAAGGGCCCATCAAAGAAAGTGGGGAAATTTTGAAAGGCTACTAGAAAGGTATAATTCAATTAAATGAACTTTATTTATTTATCTAAGGAAAACCAGTTGATTACATCGACTAATTGACTCGAAGGCAATCTCTCACACTAAGCATGCTTGTAGTGACAGTGGAGAGAATATCTCCCTTTTAACAGGAAGAAACCCCCAGAAGAACTAGCCAACTGGGGTTCAAGGAGACAGAATCAGACATACAGAATGAAGCAGAGATTCAAAAGACAACTGTCAACCTGCTCCACAGGTGGCCCTGTCCAGTAGACGCACAGCCAGGCAGACAAGCTCCAAGCCAGCTCCCATGTCAAACACACATCCAGCCTGTCACAGTCAGAAAAGCAGGACTACACAGAAAAACAGGCCGATCTGAAACATCTATAAACAAAGATGTTGATGGCAGCAGCACAGCTAATATTTCTCTCCAGGATAGTGTTACAGCCAAACAGGAACAGACCATATGAAGCTACAGTGATGAGAAAAAGCAGAGAGAGTACAGTGCTAGAGATTGAACTAACAAATTCTGCAGAGTGGTAGAATAGACATAGTATAAACAGAATAAAGAAAAAGGGATCCCTATGTCCTCTAGCAGTCTAAGCCTATAGCAGCATAACTATATAGATAGCTCAGGATAACATGAGCCAATACATATAAACTTTATCAAAAGGAAAGTTTTAAGCCTACTCTTAAAAGTAGACAGGTGTCTTCCTCATGGACTAAAACTGGTAGTTGGTTCCACAGTAGATGAGCCTGAAATCTAAAATATCTGCCTCTCATTCTACTTTTAGGAATTCTAGGAACCACTAGTAAACCTGCATTGCGAAGCGCTCTGTTAGGATCATAAGGAACAATCATATCTCTGATATGAGATAGAGTTTGGCCATTTAAGTCTTTATATGTGAGAACAGGTCAGAGGGATTTTACATTTTATTCTTGATTTAACAGGAAGCCAATGAAGAGAAGCCAGGATAGGAGATACATGATCTTTCTTTTAAATTTTCATCAGAACTCTGGCTACAGCATTTTGGATAAGCTAAAGGCTTTTACATACAGTTTGTGGACTTCCTGATAGTAAAGAATTACAATAGTCCAGCCATTCGGGAATGGGTGGGCCAGTCCATAGCTTCAATGCATTCATCTTGCAGGAACTGCTGACACACTCCAGCCACATGAGGTCTAATATTGTCCTGCATTAGAATGAACCCAGGGCCAACCTCACCAGTATATGGTCTCGCAAGGGGTCAGAGGGTCTCATGGAGAGACCAAAGAAATGTCACCCTGCACCATTACTGATCTACTGTCAAATCAGACATCCTGAAGGATGTTACAGGCAGCAGATTGCTCTCATCTTCATTTCATCTATAAAGAGTGGAGGAGTATCTGCCAATCCTGATGTTCTCTGGTAAAAGCCAAGCATCTTGCACGGTGTTGGGCTATGAGCACAATCCCCATCTCTGGACGTTGGCCCCTCATACCATCCTCAAGGAGTCGGTTCCTCACTATTTATACAGACACATGCACATTGTGACATGCTGAAGATCATTTTTCAGGGCTCTGGCAGTGCTCCTCCTGTTCTTCCTTACACAAAAGTAGCAGTCCTGCTGCTGGGTTGCTGCCATCCAACAGCCTCCTCTATGTCTCCCAGTGTACTGGCATTTCTCCTGGTAGGGCCTACAGCCTCTTGACATTAAGCTATCAGACACAGCACACCATCTTTCCACAGTTCACATTGATGTGCCATTCTGGATGAGCTGCACTACCTTCCTCTACTACTAGCTTCTTTGTACATGAATTACTATGTAATAATCTTGTATAACCTTCTTTGTCAAGATTCCACATTTTCTATATATTTAGACAGTTGTACTCAACAAAAAAGTGTCGCAATAGGCCTTTTTAACAATACAATTTAATTCAATGAACTTCTGGAGGGTATTAAATATAAACTAAAAAACATTAATTTGTTGGGTTTTTCTAATGACAAAGAAAAAATAGACTTTATTCTGTCCCGTTTATCTGGAAAAGCCCGCAGGTGGGGGAAGACCAATTCTCCCTCAGAGAATAGTACTTATGATCACTTTGTAAAACAACTATCCTTAGCCTTTTCTAAATCTGCCAAATCTCAGTGTCTATCTAATTTAAAACAGGGAAATAGCTCTGTAGAGGATTTTTCTGTCGACTTCCGGGTCAGAGCCCCTTCTTCTGGTTTGACCGATTCTATGCTTAAAAACATTTTCTTTCACGCCCTAAATGATGACATTAAGAATGAGCAGGCTAAGATCGAGGAACCAAAGACTCTAGATGAGCTTATATTTCTAGCAGACTACCTGGATAACAAATTACGAATCAGAGCCAGATCTAGATCCTGGACCCCTGTCCAACCCAGTTCAGTCCAGCTCAGCCCACTCCAGACCAGTCCAGCTCAGTCTAGCCCAATACAGCTCTGTACAGCCCTGTTCAGTCAACTTCCGTACAGCACTATCCAGTTCAGCCATCACCTACATGACCATCAGTTTGTGCCTTCCACTAAGAAACTCAAAATTATACCACAGCCCCATACCCGAACAGTCAGAGCACCTGAAATCCAAGAATCAGATCTCTGGAATTTTTTCTATGGGTACAGAGATGATCTCTTCCCTTTCTTGCCACCTCATTCTTCTCCCAACCAACCAGCTAGTTTAGCGTCTGAATCCACTAGCACACCTGCTTACCTTTTGTCTCAGTCAGTCTCCGAATCTATTGGTCCTGTTTCCATTACTTCTCTACGTAAGAAACGGCGTCGCTTTAAGCCAGCTCTGAGCCATCTAGAAACCCCCGAGTCAGTTCTTAGCCGTCCAGAGACCCCTGAGTTAGCCCCGTGCCGTCCAGAGACCNCTGAGTTAGCCCTGTGCCGTCTTGAGACCCCTGAGCTAAAAGTTAGAAGAGTTTCTGAATTTAGTGTTGGTGAAAATGTGCCTCCAAGAGTCCCTCAGCGGAGGCCACTAATCACCAAGAACCCTCCACCGATGCCTCAAGCCACCTCAGAGACTGAACTTAAGCCTCCATGGGTGGTCCCACCTGCTCCTGAGGCTGAACCGCAGTCGGTGGAGTCACCTGCCCCAGAGGTGGAACCACAGTCGGTGGTCTCCCCAGTTCCTGAGGCTGAACCACAGTCGGTGGTTCCGCATGTTCCTGTGGTGGAGCTGCTATCGGCGGGCTCCCCTGTTCCTGACCGGGAGCCGCAATCGGCTGGCTCCCCTGTTCCTGACCGGGAGCCGCAATCGGCGGGCTCCCCTGTTCCTGACCGGGAGCCGCAATCGGCGGGCTCCCCTGCTCCAAAGCCGCAGTCGGCGGCTTCCTCTGAGCCTCCTCCAGAGCCGCAGCCGGCGGCTTCCTCTGAGCCTCCTCCAGAGCCGCAGCCGGCGG